>NC_141761.1:85838686-86028686 GCF_982258835.1 Parasteatoda tepidariorum
TCCATATTAATATCAACGCAAAAGTGCTTTTTAAAATAATATTTTATCGGAGAAAAATTCATTAAATATAATATAATAGTTCGGGGCTTCGATTTTTCATAAATAACATACTTCAATGAAATTGTTAAAAAATATTTTAATTCTAAAATAAATCACACAGGAAGATCGACGCTTTACAAAAAGGGAGAATTCAATTTTCAAACAAGAAAAGTATGATGGATAAATTTATTGAATCTTTTGAAAAGAAAGGTAAACAAATTATGAATGACTACATACTACAACCGCCTATGAATTAGGATAAGAATTCAGAAGGTCATCCAAAGAGATTTTAAGGTGTTTTAAATTTATTGCATAGTAAGGATTGTAAAGGAAATAATATTTAAATATTATTAATTATATAATATTAATTATTTGAAATTTTTATCTAAATAAAATGACTAAATTTCGGTATAGAAGTTCGAATGAATATCAAAAAAAACATTAAATCTATGGAATAATAAAGAGGACTTTATGCATCTGTCGTTGTAATGGAAGAGTCACTCTAATGGGGTGTCGTAATAAACAGTGTAGATTGCATTAAAAAAATTCATTAGGCTATTTAAGACTCTCATGTTTCTTAAAATTACGCATTTAAGCCAATTCTATGCTATAATCATAATGGGTGTGAGTTTGTGACATATTCATAACTGCTAATTTAAGTTTTGATACCAAATTTAATTATTTTGTTTTATAAACAATGAATATTTCTTACTATTCATTATATTATAATTCTTATTATGACTGTTTTTTAATATTCATAAGATCCTTATTCTTATAATGAATATCTCTTAATATTCAACTGAAAGCAATGAATATTAAGAAATAATCAATGCTTTAAGTAATGTTCAGCATGGTAAAAAATAATGCCGAACTATAGCCTTATTTTTGAAAAAGTTTTATAAATTTTAAAATATTTAAACAGTTTGACCGTTTTTAACTGCAGTCAATTCTATTCTTAAAAATAGTAAATATATTATAAATTTGGAGTTTTATTTTGATTTTAAGGTATTTAAGCTGTGTTGTTTTGTATATCCAGATGAAAGAACTTAAAAAATTGTCTAATTCTTGGCTATACTATGCTGAGATAAAATGTTGTTTACAATAGCTATAAATTTGCTTATTTTTAAAAGGAAATTATGCATGTTAAAATCTTAAAAAGTTAAATAAATTAATAAAATTAAAATTAAATAAAATTAAAATTAAATAAAACTAAAATTAATTAAAATTAAAATTAAATAAAATTAAAAATTACATAAAATTAAAGTTAAATAAAATTAAAATTAAATAAAATTAAAATTAAATAAACTTAAAATTAAATAAATTTAAAATTAAATAAACTTAAAATAAAATAAAATAATGAGAATGATAAGAAGAAGAAATAAAAAAAAAGTAATGAAATGAATATTAAAATAAAATTATTAAAATAGCAAAATTCTAACCTTGCGCAGCATTGACTCAGCCTGGTCCAAGTTGAAGTCCCGGGCTGCAATGATCATAGGTAAATAAGAACATTTTTGTTACAAATATGTCAAATTGAATGCATGTCGTTCATTATTTCGCATTTTATTTATTTGAAAGCATGCAATTTTTACTGAGATGCAAGCTTTTCATGCATAAGTACAGCTTCAAATATTTCTTTAGTACCCTTCTAACGAATTGAATAAAAATACTATTTTAAAAAGAGACTTTCAAAATTAATTAATTATCGTTACTAATAAAAATTATAAATACTATTTTGCATTATTAAACATTTAAAAATCCATATTTTGAGCAGTATCAGAATTATCTCAGGAATCTACGTTATCGTTGAAATAAAGATTTTCTCCCGAAGCCAAGGTTGTAAGAATTTAGCTATGTTATCAAGATACAAAAGTTTTAGTTAGTTTTGTCTTAGAGAAATTTAAATATCAGTTAGAATTTTTCAGAAATAGGTTGCTTCAAATTATTGCACCCATTTTAAGAAAAAGTATTATTATTTTTTCCTTATGTGAAAGTGTGAATCGTCTTATTATTTCTATCAGATTTCTGTATTATTTCTAATTTTATTTGATATTAATTAACTGTGAAATAAACCAAAATTATAAATGTACAGTAAGAGTAATTAATTGATTTCAGTGATTTAAATTTCTTTTCTATAAGATTGCTTTTAAAACTATAACGATGTAACAAATACTTATAAAGAATATTCATAGTGATACGGTGAATAGTTAATGAAATGATTAATTATCATAAATTCTGTGACAGATGAAACTTGAAAGGTTACTGAATCTTACCTTTCAAAAATCGATAAAACATAAATTTGTCTTCGTACATTGAGAGTTCCATTTCTTTTGTAAATCTTTTTTTAAACTGAAAAAAATAAATGATGAAATGTATTACATTTTTTGATGTATATACGTCAATTTCTTATAGAAAACAGAAGATGGATGTGATTATTTAAAATTTTGAGTTCGAGTGATAAGGATTGAATAAAAAAGTGTATGTTCAATTACAACGTCTATTTATGTGTAGCCCAAAGTGATAATCGAGTATCTAGAATGGAACTTAAAAGCGAGTTATAATTTTTTGCTATTACTGATGTCGGCTCTTAAATTTGGACAAATGTGGAACTTGCTTTCTTCTGAAAAAGATTTTATAAATTAACTAGCAATTAGTTGTATACTTAAGCAACAAACCAATCTGAATGTAAAGGTTTTTTTAATGAAAACAAGATTTTTTTATTTTATTTTAAGATTATATAATTCAAAAAATAGAAACAAAAAAAAGTGATACCTTAGATTGCAGAAAATGCAATAATTTATCATCTTATAAAAGCATAATTGAAATCGTAGAAATATTATCGTTGACATCGGTGGGATGAATTAAAAAAAAAATGCTTTTTTGGAAAACGCTATTAAGAAATTCGTAGAGCATGATTTGGTAACTCTTCCAAAGGAATTTAAGAAACTTTATTATTTATATTATTTTAAACACCATTTGTTTTAAATTCCGGATGAAATTACAGTAAAAAGTATGGGCACTTATTGCTTTGCACCAAAAAATCAATTTTAACAGCAAAATATTATGGAACAAAAAACTTATATCGTAGTTTTTACAGTAATATTTATTAAATCACTGCAATTAAATTAAACTAAAAATTAGGGTATAAATTTTGTGGTGAAAATAGATTTTATGGAAAAATGGATTTTATAGATGCTGCATTCAAGTTGCTAGTATTTTGTACCGCAATTTTATTTCGAATTTTTTACAGTGCGTTTAAAAAAATGCGAATTTCTATGTCACATTATGAGATTCATTTATTGAATTTCAAATTATGAGATTCATTTATTTCCTGAAATTTGTGCACGTTTCGGTGCCACCGATCTAGAAAAATGTCGTCTCAATTCCAGTTAAACTGAAGTTATTTTTAATAAAAATGACCGAAAACAGTGTTTGATTGCGATAGGAGGACTATTTGTGTTACGAAACAATGTATAGAGAAACAATATATAGAAACACAACGAGCTAGATTTTGCAGGATATACATTGTTGCTTATTTTGATGTTTAGGGTAAAGTTTACGTCTATTGGACTCACATCTTGGATTTTAATTTCTACATCAGGTCCTAAGATCTCTGTAACTGTCATGATGTCTGCTGATCTATAACTCTACACCTGAAAATAAAAAATTAAATTTCAAAGAAACATTTATAATTTTAATAAAATTTCAGAAGTTTGTTGTCGGTAATACAACAAAAAGTAGTGTCATAAAATGTTAGCGAATATTTTAATTTTATAGCATTTTGTACACATCATGGACTCATCAGTGAAACACGTTAAGTCAAGAATATCTAGTTTTGAGTTCTTTTAATCTTCTGTTCTTAAATTTTATAATTTTATAACCGTCGTTGAATAACTGTCCCGATTTTGGGTTTACGACTACTAACGTTCAACTCCGTAGCCTTGTTTTGATCCCAATCCAGAAGACAAGGAAACTCCTGGATCAAGTATTGGGCGAAATTTGCCATCGTGGAGGACTTTGTGATGAAATTAACCCACATTTGCGTTACATGTTGAGGAAAACCACGAAAACCTCCCATGGTTAGCCTGATGACAAGGGGATTTTAACCCATGATCCATCTACCATCGAGTATATTTTAGGTCGGCAGTGTTGTCAGTGTAAACTGGATGCGGAATTCGCTTCGACCCGCCATCGCTGGGATTCGAACCCGGTTCATCTCATAGGAAGGCGAACACTCTATACCCTGAGCCATCTTAGCTCTCTATTCTTAGATGTCATAATCTGGTATAGGGCAAAATTAACGATCTCTATTGACCATGAATATGAGAAATGGCGATTAAAAATGTAATCGTTAAGCGCAACCTGATAACCACTTTTTTTGGCCAAACATATTTCCCGTGATCTCCATACACGTGCTTTCAACATCTAGTTTTATTTAATACACTGGAACGATGTAATTTTCTCCTTTATTTGACACTGAGAAAAAAAGTATGCTGAAAACTACCAGAATGTGGTAAAATCTACCGTGCTTATGGCCCTATAGGAACACCAAAAAGCTCGGTAATTTTCATCAAAGCGCTTTCTTAATGATTTTGAAAAAATTAGCAACGATATGATAGTACATATGATAGTACATGATGTAATTTGATAATTGTGGAAAAATTTACTAATTTTTTAATGATGCCTAGAGCATGGCATAAAAACCATTTATTCAGTTAAATTTAATTTCCAGTTATGTATTTTTTACTAAATCGGAGAACAACATTGAAAACCACAACATTGAAAACCAGAATTTCTGGTAAACCGTTACTACATGAATAGAAACTTTATTAAATGAATGGTTCAAATAGTGCATATTTTGGTTTTTATTATCAGATTTATATTTTACCAGAAACTTCACTACGAATACCGTACTATATTCACAAATAATATAGTACTGTAATTTTACCAGAATTTTTCTCTTTATGTTTTCTGAAATGTCATAGTTATGTGGAGGGCATAATAAGCGATCGCTATCAGCTAAACGGTAATTAAATATAAAAAATGGTAATTGAAAATTCGTTTGTTAATCTCCCCTTTTTTCGCCAAAAAATGCGACACGTTTTTTTCAATTTCTCATACAAGGGTTGCTATTCATATTTCTGGCCTAATAATGAAAAAACAAATATGTAGGATCGAAATTGGTTTTATTGTTTCTCAAAACATTCCCATGATGATCAATACACTTTTGCATGCGTTTGAACCAATTTTCAAATCACTTTTTCCTGTCCGATTGAGGTAACTCCAAAACATGCGTTTTGAATGCATAAACCGCTTCTTCGGGGGTCAAAAATCGCTGTCCACGTAATTTATTTTTGATGTGTGGGAATAAGAAGAAGTCATTGGGTGCCAAATCAGGGCTGTACGGCGGATGACCCATCAGTTCCATCTTTCGCTCCGTCAGAAATGCCTTTGCTTCAGTTGATGTGTGAGAGCTCGCATTGTCATGATGAAGAACGATTCGCCTGTTCTTCAGCTTTTTTCGAATTTCTCCGATAACTTCTGGCAAACAAATGGTCGTGTACCATTCAGAATTGACCGTCCTGTGTTGCTCTAACGCCACTGTTGCCACATGACCGTTAATGCCGAAGAAACAGGCAATCATTTGTTTCGATGTGCTTCTTCCTCGAACAACTTTTGTTGGTTTTGCCTCGTCTTGGAAGACCCATACAGTTGATTGCTGTTTTGTTTTCGGCTCATATGCATAGACCATGATTCGTCACCTGTGTAGATGTTATACACAGTCTTTGATGTATCTTGAACGTATTTTTCCAACATTTCCTTGCACCAATCGACACGAACCTTTTTTTTGAGCGTTTGTCAGATTATGCGGGATCCAACGCGAACAAATTTTTTTTGCGCTCGAATGTTCATGCAATATTTTATTAATGCTAGTCATACTAATGACCAAAGACACCTCTATCTCACGGTATGTCACATGACGATCTTGCTTTATCAGTTTACGCACAACATCGATCTTTTATGGCACAACAACGGATTTTGGACGACCTGCACGGGATTCGTCCTGGATCGAACACCGACCATGATTAAATTCGTTATACCAATTATTTACAGTGCTGTAGGATGGCGCTTTATCGCTGAATAAAGAATTAAGTTCATCGAAGCACTCTTGTCTTGACAATCCACGTCGAAAGTTATGAAAAATAATGGCACCAAAATGTTCACGATTCAATTCCATTTTTTGAAAGAGAAGAACTTTTCAATTTACTGTCAACAACACAAATGAAGCTATAATGGTAAATTGTCTGCTGAATTTATATTTAAAAATATCAAACCTTCGATTAAAATCGTCTGCGGTCGCCCAGCAGCACTTACTGTTGCCAAGGACAGAAATATAAATATAGGAACCCTCGTATTATTTAAGCTATAATAATTCTCGAAATGTTCAGGTTATTTTGTCAGTGCAGTTCAGCGTCAGTTTAAAATTTCAAAGGGACTGAACCTGATTCTATAAAGTTTTATTTGAGCTAATTAATTCTATATTACATTACTTATTGTATTTGGGTGATCAAAGGTGTCGAATCTAGAAAACATTTTAATAATAACCATTTTTTATTTATGTTTTAGCTTGCTGTTTACAATTACGATGTAAAGCCTTTTGGGTAACAATTTTAAATGTGCCGATGAGGCACTCAGGCATACATCAATAATTTTGTTTAAATTGTGTTTTCTATCAAAACTAATAATTGGGACAATTTCATGGAGCCATGTATAACAATAATATTGAGTGAGATAATTACCCGAAATAATTATTCGTTACCTTTCATACATATTAGCAAGCTCAACCCCCTGTACGCTCCGTTCACTGACCCCTGAGGTTTGCTTCTCATTCATCATTGTTTTTTCCTTCTTATTTCAGGTCGATAAGAATATCATTTTGCTTATGAAAAATATAATTATTATAATTTCATGTATATTTTGTTAATGTGTTAAACGTAATGAAGTGAGGTACTTAGAGAAAAATACTTTACCATATTTAAAAAATAAATAAATTAAAAGCAAAAAGGGAGACACAATAAGATGTTATAAATGGGAAGTAATTCTCCTTGCCAACAATACATAGCGCAGTCCATGTAATTTCAAATAATGAAGAAAGAAAAAGAAGCAATGAAAACAAATAAAAATATATTTGTTATCTTAAAATTTCGAATTACATAAATATTTGCTTTTAATAGCTCTTTTTTAATTATCTTAAAAGAGAGTCTAACCAAAGAAAATTTTATCACTCGCTTGAAGAAATTAATGGTTTTCTTTATTTTTTTAAAAAAAGAAACCTTAAAATTTGCATTTTAAAAGTTTGAATTTAAAAGACAGATAAAAATATGTATCATTTTATTCACATTATAATTTTTGAACTCAAAATAAATTGGAGCATAAAATTACCACATGTTTGACTAGATACACTTAGGGTGCAAGTTGCGTAAGAACCCAATCTTGGCTTCCCGAATAGGCACTCTGTGGTTCCGCGGAAAATTAATAGGGGTTCCGAGAGTTAGGTTTTCATTATTTTTTTTAAACAGTAAAATTTTTTGCAACCTGCAAAGATATTTGTATCTAACTAATTATCCATAGCCGCGGCGGCTCAAGGAATAGAGTGCTCACCTCCCAATGAGTTGACGCAGGTTCGAATCCCTCCCAGCGGTGCCTGATTGATATTGCTACCGGCTCGCCCCGATCATAGTGCTGACCGAAATATCTTTAGCGGTTGACGGATCATGGGTTAGAATCCCCTTGAATTCGGAATAACAATGGAATGTTTACTCCCGATGTATCGCAAATGCAGGTCAGTGCTGTCAAAGAGGTCTCAACTATTTTGTAAACATGCTTGAATCAAAAGTTCCTTTGTCTTCTGGGTTGGGTTAAAAATGACATGGCTGCGGATTTGAGCATTGATAGTCGTAAACTCAGAATTGGGTCAGCTGTTCAACACCGGTTATAAAATTATCTATATAGATATTTCTCTTACACGGCGACAAAAAAAGCCTCATTACAACTCCCCGAATGGCAACGCTAGAAAATCGACCAATGATTGCCGCTAAAAATGTCACATGCCGAACCTAGCTGAGGTGGCTCAACATATAGCGCTTTTAAAAACGGAAACTTAAATAACCAGAGAGAGCATCCTTACCAAATGTAATCTCTTCCGAAATTCACCCTATCAGATGCGGCAATCTCATACTATTAAGCTCGGCAGAAGTGAGTAGTCTTTGCTGTCGATAGATCTCTATTTTAGTATTTTATTGAAAGCTCTTTTTTTCACGAATTTACATATTACGGATTTATTTGACAATTTTAGATTTATATCACGAATTTATTTGTTTCACTAGAATTTATTTGCTTATGCAGGTTTTTCCATTGCAATTCACTTATTTCAATTTTTAATAGACTTAAATATAGCCAAAATTTTAACCTTTTTAAAGAGATATCAGTTTTAGAAATTTTATCTTAAGATTTTATACTATAGCACATTTCTAATAAGTTTAACGAATTACATGTCACTTATTTGAATTCAAATTTATTTGAATGACTTAGTATTTACTAAAAATATGTAATCTATCTATATTATATAAAACGCTAATACGTACGTATGTATGTATCAATAAAACCGATGATATTTCTTTTCTCGCGCTGGCAACAGTTTTCATTTTTAATTGGTTGGATTCGGCGCGCAAGAGCACGTAGTGAGCAACCAGATAACAATAACCAGAGTAAGCATTATCAGGTTGTTCAATTCAGATTTATGCACTAAAAACATGACAATATTTAATTTAAACTCAATTGGGTATACTATGGCCTACGTCACAGGTTGTGTTATTCCTACTAAATTTAACCCATGAACGACATTTTCTGAGAGCCTAACTTCAAGCCACAAATAAACAAACGAAGTGTTTGATCGTTTAAATAGCTGCTCGCCAGATTTTATTGCATTATAAAGAAAAGTAATTGATATTCGATTTTTGATTAATAATTGATTTATGTGGATGGTGGCATTTATGTGGATAGTGGCATAGAATTTAGCATTGCGTAATGGTAAATGTTATTCCTACTAAGTGGAAGTAGTTGTGTTTTTTTTATATTATACCCAATTAGGAATTAATTAATTAATTGAAGTGAGAATGCTTTAAAAGGCCGCTGTTGAATTGATATTTTTCTACTGGGAGCTACCTAAACGTCTAAAAAACGTTTAAGTGTTTGTATTGAATGCATTGAATTTTTTTATATTTCGCGTTTATTTTTGCATTGAATTTTCCCGCTTTAAAATGCAGAATATTAGTGAAGCAATATCTGATAATTTATTTTGCTAATATGTTTCTTATTTATCTAATGTTTTGATTTTTTTCACCATGTACAATCTAAATAGCTAATATACTTTTTTAAAAGCCAATAAGAACATTGGTAGAATTCTTCTACATAAGTACAATACTATGTCTTTGATGATAAAATACCACGTCTTTGATGATAATATATTATGTCTTTGTGCTAGAACATTGTGTTCATTGGCGAGCGAGCGCAGCGAGCCATGGTTCACGGCGTAAACCACATAGGATTGCGTAGCAATTCTCGGGGGTTGGCGAGTGTTAGCGAGCAGGGGGCGGAGCCTCCTAGTATTATATAAAACGCTAATACGTACGTATGTACCAATAAAACTGATGATATTTCTTTTCTCGCGCTGGCAACAGTTTTCATTTTTAATTGATTGGATTCGGCGCGCAAGAGCACGTAGTGAGCATCATATGGCTAATCCATGTAATATAAAACGCTAATACGTTTTAATTCATAGGGTTCGGCGCGCAAGAGCACGTAGTGAGCATCATATATCTAATCGGAAGAATTCTCACCGAATTATCAAAAAAATTCTCACAAAATAATCTTCATCGAAGCCGATGCTTTACATCCGGCTCTCAGTACTATTTCATATTGTTTTACAACACATGGTTTCAGCCCTCTGGAGGTAAAGACTTTAAAACAAAACTTACAACAGTTACTTTTCGCAACAACTGAAATTTAGAATAGTGTGATTAAGAAAAATATGTGAACTGTTTGCACTTTCAAATTAATATTGAAATGCACAGGTTTAGAATTTTCTACAGTGAAAAGTTCTCAGAACTTCAGTGTTCAAAAAAGTATACAAAAGCTAGACGTTAAGAACGTATCCAATGAGCGAGCAAAGCGAGCATCAGATTGCAAAGCAATCCGAATGAACTGCGAAAGCAGTTCCGGCGGTTGGCGAGCGCCAGCGAGCAGGGGGCGAAGCCTCCTAGTATTATATAAAACGCTAATACGTACGTATGTATCAATAAAACCGATGATATTTCTTTTCTCGCGTTGGCAACAGTTTTCATTTTTAATTGATAGGCTTCGGCGCGCAAGAGCACGTAGTGAGCATCATATGGCTAATCTATATTATTTAAAACGCTAATACGTTTTAATTGATAGGCTTCGGCGCGCAAGAGCACGTAGTGAGCATCATATATCTAATCGGGTGAATTCTCGCCGAATTACCAAAAAAATTCTCACAAAATTATCTTCATCGAAGCCGATGCTTTACATCCGGCGTTCAGTACTATTTCATATTGTTTTACAACACATGGTTTTAGCCCTCTGGCGGGAAAGACTTTAAAACAAAACTTACAACAGTTACTTTTCTCAACAACTGAAATTTAGAATAGCGTGATTAAGAAAAATATGTGAACTGTTTGCAATTTCAAATTAATATTGAAATGCACAGGTTTAGAATTTTCTACAGTGAAAAGTTTTCGGAACTTCAGTGTTCAAAAAAGTATACAAAAGCTAGACGCTAAGAACGTATCCAATGAGCGAGCATTGGATTGCGAAGCAATCCAAAATGAACTGCGAAAGCAGTTCCGGGGGTTGGCGAGCGCCAGCGAGCAGGGGGCGAAGCCTCCTAGTTTTTTTTTAAAAAAGAAAATTGTTATATGGATTTGAATGATTGTTTTGAATTCTTAGAATTTTGAGCATTTGCAATGTACCTAAGTTAGTAGCGAGCGAAGCGTGCTTGGTTTGTGAAGCAACCATATAAGATTGAGTAGCAATTTTCGGGGGTTGGCGAGCGTCAGCGAGCAGGGGGCGCAGCCCACTAGTAAAATATAATACAGAAGATTATTTATAAATAGATTATTTATAATTTCTTTTATATCTCAGTAATTTTTATGAAAATATTTATGTAACATGCCAATGAAAAAATTTAATAAAATTTAGACGAAGACTTATGTTTTCCAATAAAAAATTGCAAAAAAGAATATGCATTTACAATTAATGCGTAATGATTTCTCATCACACTGAGAAAAAAAAGTATGGTTAAATTGATTTGTTTCTGGCTGTATGGAAAAATCAAAAATTTGGTAATTTCTACCGAAGCGTTGGTATTGATTTTGAGAAAAATTATCAGTAAAATATCGTTCTATAATCATTTTATGATTTAAGTTAAAATTTGGGGATTTCAGAAAAATTTAGTAATTTCATCGTGATACCTTGGAATATGGCATAAAAAACATTTATTCAGTTAAATTTACTTTTAAGTTTCCTACTTTTAACTAAATGTGTGGTAATAAGAACTATGATTTTGAAAACCGGAATTTCTGTTAAATCGTTACCATATGTGGAAGGAAAAATTACCAAATGACTGATTTCTATACTGTATATTTTGGATTATTTTTTTTTTCCTACCAGAAATGTCATTATCACACTGTACAGTAATTTTACCAGATTTTCTTTCTCCATGCAAACTTTTTAATTCAAAATAGTTAAATTCAAGAATAAAAAATTATGTATCTTTGATAACCGTTCTCACAGTTTATAGCAGTTTATTTTCGAAAACAATAACTCAACTTATTTATTTTAACTCAAATTTACGTATTCGCCAAAAACAAATTAAGAATTAAAACTATTTGACATCTGTGAATTCAACAGTCAGAAATTTAATCTAATTCTAAGATTGAAGCAATAACAACCTAATTCTTTATTGTTTTAATCTAATTCTAAGATTAAAACAATTAAAAAATTATTTTTTAAATTAAACGTATCAATTTGTTTTATTAGTATATTCATAGCAGCTAATGGATTTTTTTTATTAAGTTGGGGTTCCACCAAAAAACTAAAGCTCAATCGCTTTGGGTCGCCTAGGCATCTTTAGGAACAAAATTTTAACGACTTTTAATTATCAATATTAAGGAGAGGAATAAATTATTATAGAAATTAAAAAAATAGGGTTTTAATTACACATCACAGTTATTTAGTTAAATTAACTTGTTGTTTTAAATAAAATGGAATTAAAACTTACTTATTTTCAATATAGAAGATTCAGAACTTAAGCAGTACTTTAATAATAAGCTAACAAGGCAATGCAACCGAAGGGCTATTTCTTAATGGTATTTAAAATAAATCTTAGAACTACTCAACTACAATTAAAAAACCATTTTGAAAAACACTAGGAGCCAACAGGAAAAACCTTGATTTAGATATTATCATAGCGAATTGTCATGTTATTTGCAATTTAGAAATCTACAATTTCCTTACAGAAAATATAATACATTTCCTTCTAGCTCTTAATGAAGATATAATAAATATAACTATCTAAATTAAGGGTTCCAAGAATTTAAACTGCGACTAAAAGCTGAATTTGTCAAAAGTATTGTTCACAGTTATAAAAAGGAAAACTTTTGTTTGCTTAAGGATAATTTAAAAGTGAAGATTTTTTTGATAAGCGATAATATAAGATTCGGATCACGATTATAATTTTCTGAGATAAAATACGCTGCATCGATATAACTGCGTAATTATCTCTATAAAAGCTTCAAAATTGACATGAAAATGTTAGACTAAATTTTATAACGTACTTACTTACACTGAGAAAGAAGGTATTGCCGAATTTACCAGAATATCGAAAAATTTAAGTGCTTCTGGCTATATGGGAACACCAAAAAGCGCTGCGATTTTTACCGAAGTACTTCGGTAATCATAATGAAAAATTAACAATAAAGTATGGTTTTATAATAGGAGTTAAAATTTGGTTAATGTGGTAAAATTTGGTAATTTTATCATGATACTTAAGAGCATGACTTAAATACCATTTACTTTGTTAAATTAAGTCCGGTATTTTGAGTCGGGAACTTTCACTAAATGTGGGATAGTAAGAACTATAATTTTAAAAATCAGAATTTCCGATAAACCATTACAACATGATAAATTACCAAGTGAATGGTTTAAATACTGACTATTTTAGTTTTATTAACCAGAAATATGGTTTTTTGGCTTTAACCAGAAATGTCATTACCATATAGTATGGTAATGACAATTTGGTCTGTGGAGACATGGATTATTGTTAATTTCGATTATACAATGGATTTTCAGAAGTACTTAGTACTCCTGAACTAATATATATATATATCAAATATGCAACTCAAGCAATTGTATTAAAATTTGTTAGAGAATTTGAAAATAAAAAATAAAAATTTGATATATTTGAAAGAATTTTTTTCAAACATAATTCGACTCTATAATTATGCAATTATTTAAAAATTGCATATTTAAAGTTGCTGATTCGTATCACTAAAAATTCGCACAATTTTCTTCGTGCTATTTTTTCGCTGTTTCATTTTTTTAAATGCTTAAAAAATTCCGTTTACTTTTGAGAATATGTTTATATTTATAAATTACCAGCTGAATACCCATTCTTCGTACGAGATGAATAAAAAAAGAAAATAATAAACCGGTGCTGAACAGCACATCGAAATCATGCACAAAATTCAAGAGCACATACCGACATAAATAATAGAGCTAAAATAAGCTCAGTTATTTCTTTATTTATTGCTAGCTGAATACCCATTATTCGCAAAGGGGGAGGGGGAGAAATAAGCATTAATTTATCAGTACTAAACAACACTACAAAATCGTGCACAAAACTTAAGACAAATACCTACACAAATAATAAAGCTAAAATATTTTCAATGTTTTTTTTTTACGTACTCAATATTTATCACCTTACTCATTGGCTTTACGTTATTAGATTAAGCGAAACATGCATTTAGGTAGTTCATCCCATAAAAATAAAGATAAACTTCATTCATTATGATCTAGCAGAAGGCTGTTGCATCAGGCACCACCATCTCTCTCAAACTTTAACACCATCAAGCTACTTTCGTCTGTTCTTAATTCTCTGAGGGAGCGTAAAAAACCTGTGATAAAAATGTACAGTACAGGTGCTGCTGCAAAAATTGAATCATAAAATACTTAGTACATACATAAGAGTATATTTGACACTTATTAAAACTGCACTAATTACCATGATGTCAGGGGTGTGCCTACTACCAAAATTAAGCAATAATAATTTGGCAACTGCTTACTGTTATCACAACGATTAAGTGCCTATTCTTTATTAATTTTGCTAGAGTCCCGATTATCCGAGTTTCCGCTTTAACCGAGCTATCAAATATTTCAAGGATTTTTTTTGTTCTAGTTTATTTTTAAAAAAACCGCTGAAAAATAAATCTGAATTTTTTCTTCCAAACACTCAGAAAAAGAAAATCCAACAACTTGGTCTGATGAAATTATCGTTAATATCGTCAATAATGATAATGAATCTAGCGAAGATGATGAAGACAGTGATTATTAAAATCAACATATAAAAATCTCTCATACAGATGGACTAAAAGCTATCGAATGTACTATTGAATATATAGAACAACAAAAAGAGGCGACACCAGCCTTCCTGTTATCCCTAAAAAGGGCGAAACATTACTACTGTAAAGCGCCAAAGTTACGTAGAACGAAAAACGAGTAAGGACTTTTTTTAAGTAAAAACTATTTAATTCTCGTAAAGTATGCTTTTTAAATGTTTTTAAGTAAGCTTTTTAATTATAATATGAATTGAATGTGGTATACTCGTACTTCTTAAATATATTACATATATACCTTCTCTTTTTCTTTCCGTTTTTATACTCTTCGCTTTAACCGAGTTTTTCAGTTATCCGAGTTTGTTGCGGTCCCCATTAACTCGGATAATCGGGACTCTACTGTATATCATACCTTATTGTTATTTCAATTGGTACCGATTACTAAAACAAATTAGGCATCATTGACGTTACTACATGGTTTGCCTATTTCTTTTTACGCTCTCTTAAGTGAAGTAGTAACATTTCTCCATTAATTTTGCGTTTTAGTATATTGCTTATTACCAAAACTAACTATTAAAGTAACTATAATTTGAAAAAGTAACAAACCATTTCTAAGTAACTATTACCAAAAGTAATTATCATTGATGTCAATAATTGTATTAGGTTTTTTTAATGTTTATCTTCAACAAATTAATTCCATTTCTCCATTAATTTTGCTTTTCAGAGCAAAACTTTGTTTAAAATTTCAACTACAGTTGATCTTAAATTATTTAGTTTCATAGTAACACGTTTTAAAAGCATAACTATAAACAAAATTAAAAACATGTACAAATAAAAAATTTATTTAAATAAAAACTAAAATATAAAATAAGATATTGAATAAATATAATGTAAGAATTAAATAATAATAAAAAATAAATATATAAAGTAAAACACCTATTAATTTGGCGACGTAGTCTGTCTCTACTACCACGACTAGAGCCCCTGAATTAGAGAGGCCGACTTATCATCCATTTCGGAGCAACAGCTTTTTTTTTAATAATGAAGAGCTACAAGATTTGGCAACTTATCGCTACAAACGACGTTAACCTCAACTATAATCGGTTAAGATAATCAGTTAAGAAAAGCGTGTATCGATTAACATTGTTTTTCGGAAACTTTTTTTTTAATGCTTGTACAAATTCACTGCAAATTTTATTACCAGTTAAAAGTTTTAAGTGAAGAAATTACGTATGTGCTACAAACCAATTACATCACTCTTTTTTATAAATGACTTCAAAGTAAATTTGGCATTAAATTTTATATTTCTGTTATATCTGGGTTTTTCCAATTTTTTCTCTTCAGATTTTTTTAGCATAATTAAAATAGGAAAAAACATGTTTTGGTCTGAAATATTTTTAAGTATGTTTCTGCAATCAAAATAATTAAATTTATATTATTAAAATGCATGAAAAATCGCATATTAAATAGACCCCTTGATTCTCGCCAAGTTGTGATCGCGGTTGAACGCCAACCTGGGCGATGTTGAACCCAATTCTGATTGGTTTAGATTTTAATGTTATTTTTAAATGTTCAACGGTATATGTCACGAGGTGTTATAATTTAATTGTTTTTTGTGCTGGCTCAAATTCCGGTGGCAACGTTGTTCACGATGCCATGGTTACGAGCGATTCTGTAACTAGAGAGAGTAGTTGAAATAGAATAATCAAAGTTGTGTTTGTTCAAAGATGTCTCAAGATTCCTAACTTGTTATTTATATAAGGACACAGCAGTATATGTAATTTCAGAGGTCAGTTAGTTCTATGCTGGATGCTAGCTGGTAAGGTTACTTTTGCTTCTGGTTAATAAGATCGAAGGTATGTGGGCAGTCATAAAAAGGGACACTTGAATAAAATGTCATCGCCAGTCCGGTACCACGGACACCATTTTCGAATCGAATTTCACCGAATTTATGTGGCGATGGAGGTACACAGATTCTATTCATGATAAATTTAGACAGTAGCTAACTGTTGTTAGAGAATTCTGCGCACCTAAATCCAAGGATATTCAAGCTTAATAAAGAAGTGAGTTGTTTTTTTCCTTTTCTTTCTGTGCTGACTCCATTAATATTTGTTTCGATTCAAAATGCATTTCATTGGGTTAATTAATTTTGCTTATATTGGGTTTATTGCAATTTTATGAAGTTTTGGCCGATGTTTTGTTGAAATTTTCCAATGTTTCATTGAAATATAATTATGTTTTGACCGCCATTCCTGTTACCATGGTGTTCTGCGCAAACAGGAATGGCGCCAAACATAAGTCGCCAATTTTCCAAGGGGCACCCTCAAGTATATTTAAGTTATAAATAAATGAGTATTCACCTCAGATAAGCGAGCTCCATTTCAGGTTGTCAGAAACTTGTCTGCTCCAACATGGCGGATAGTTCAGCTCTGATAGTATAGGAGCCTTAACCACAACCACGATTACGTTGGTCTTTCAAATAACTTGGTATAACGAATCAAAAATAATTAAGAATTAAATTATTTATTTTTTATTAGAGCAATAAGCTAGCAAGTATGACAGATATTATGTAGCGTGTGTGTGTGTGAAAACTGAATCCTCTATAATTCAATTTAAAATAAAGGCTTCCACTAAAGAATCAGAAAATTCCATTTTTTAATTGTCTCTGGATTAAAAATATAATTAAAAAAATTAAAAAATTGGGCTTCGAATTTTGTTTACAATTGCACTTCTTTAGCTTCATGTTAAGCGTCGTACTTCAGGAGCTTACGCAAAACTCGCAATTTTTGTATAAAGATACACACATAAATTATTTATTTTATTGTATATATACAAAATACATACAATATACAATGTAGATTATTTGTTGCCCTTCCCGGTAACTCAACTTTATTAAATTAAGCAAAACACGTTTTTTGTAGTTCATCCCATCAGAATTGAGATTAACTGTATTCAGCATCCTTGGCATGATGCTACTGCTCGCGGTCAATTCAAGATAGTCCTCTAGGAATTTCTCTCTCCATTGGTCATACTATAGTTATGATAAATTTTGTTAGGTTGTGTTGAGTAATTCTTTCAGTAGTGTTAAGAAATTAGTTTTACATATAGCAATTATTTAGATTCATTTTGTTAAGTTTTCTTAAGTAATAATTTAACTAGCATTGAACAGCAAGTTATACTCTAAGTATTTATTTAAAATAATTTAGCATTTTTATAAAAATAAAAATTTTGTCGCGATTTAATTATATAGATTTATTTTTGATCCTTTCAAAAATAGCTATAGTAATTTCAAACATCAACATTATTGGTGCCGAGCATGGTCATAACAGTATTGGTGGTTGAGCATTTTCGAGGCCGAAGAATATATATATTATACAGTTTTTATAAATTTTTTTTCCTATTATGGGTTTCGTTGGTTAAATTTTCCAATTAATATTATCAAAGTATTTATTTCATAGATGGCAGCACTGAAATATAATAAATTTCATATTTTTCCCACATATATTTTTTAATAATTATTTTATTTGATATAAGCTATAAGAACAATTTTATTTTTTTCTTCTTAGCGAATTTTTGTTAACTGTCTATATATTTTTAAAGCATTTTTTTTTAGTGATATAGATTCATTATAAAGAATAATTTTTATCTTGGGATAATTATTCTTTATTTCGAAATATCACTATGCAAAGAAATGTATCCTGAAAAAGATCTTTACGTTTTTCATTATTTTTTTTTGTTTTACTTTATTTTCTAATTCAATTGTCTTTCTATATTAAATTATGAGCTTAAAATTAAGTTTTCTTATTAATTTTAAGACGTAGGAAGTCATTCTTTCACTAAGAGTCAATAATATTCAAGATTCCATTAATATTCAAGATTTTTAGCGGGTAATAATTTATAGAAATATACTCATTAAGAATATCCCAAAAGTTCCCTATAGTCTAAATGGCATCATATTTTTTAACAAATAGAAATATCCTAATTTCCCCGTTTGAATAATGTTTAATTAAGTTAAGGGTATTCTTGCAACCATTTCCCTTTCACAATCCCTACATAAATAGCTGGAGTCATCAAAAAAGCGTGGCTTTTTCCTATTTTCATGGCTAAGATAGATGTGTGCAAAATCGCCAATAAATGTCTATCACCGGCCATGTTGCCATTGAATATCGACATTCTCCGGATTTCAGCCATCGTTCACGGTAACATATATTTGGCAGACTTTAAATTACAACTAAAATTCAATACATAAAATTTCTCTGATATCTCTTGAAAATAATTAAAACTGAAATCAAAGTACTCAAGCGAGGGAAGCAGCTAGACGGTGAAAATAATGAATGTATTGTTTAAAACTAATTAAGGTGTTGTTACGAATTAGGGTACTGGTTTAAGAATTATAATGTTTAAATAAATTTGTGCTGGGCATTTTACATAGTTATCATTAAAGTTTATGTATTTTACAATATATAAACTTAAGTGACAACTAAGTTTATTTAAATTGCGTCAATTACAATAATATCAACAGTACGCATTCCCAAATTTAATGAAGCGTAATCTGCATATGGAGATTTTCTACAGCTCCTCTAAATGAATAAGTACCTTTTCTCCATTAACTTTTGCTGTTTAGAAAATTGCTTTTTTTTTCTATATTCAATTAATATGTATTGCCAATAATTAAAAAAAGTAATGGTGTCAGCCATAATATGATGATTTTTTACTGTTCTCCTAAGCGCATAAGTATCTTTTTTCTATTAATTTTGCTCTTTAGTACATAGGTTATTTTTTTTCTATTAATACATATTACCAACGGTGATTAAATATCATTGGCATAAAAACAATACGGCGCTTTTTTACGGTTCCTCAAAACGATGTACCTTTACTACATAAATTAAGTACCTTTACTACATAAATTAAGCTTTTTAGCGTATAGTTTATTTCTTCATTTTATTATGCATCTCTTACTAAATTTATTAAGCATCATTGGCGTCAATAATAACATGGACATTTTTAACGTTTCTTCTAAGTAAATTGGCTCAATTTTCCCATTATTTTTGCTTCTCAATACGTGACAAATTTTTTTTTGACTAATTTGAATTATTTAACTTGATAAAACATGTTTTAAACGAATTAATGTAAAAAAAATAAATAAGCATGTAGTCTTGATAACTTTAGAAATGCAAATTAGGTAGCGTAGTCTATCCTGCTACCACGTTAACGTAGCTCATTTGGATGCCTGTAAGGTAAGTAAATCATGACATTTTTCGATTCAGAAGCGAATCAGGTTCAACACACGCGCGTGACGTAGCTTACGTATCCAATTAAATCTGATTTAAATCACATGGTTAGGCACTTGCTTCATCTGAAATACCCAATTCGCGATCGCAACGCTCGAGTACGCCGTCTAGCGGGAGCCTGTAAATATCGGACATTAATTTATCACGTTTTCATTTAGTTCCAAAGTCATTGACTGAATCAGACGCCATTTTTTAGCAGCAAATAAGAAACAAAATTTCCCTAAGGAAAAGGCCGAAGAACTTGAAAAAAATCTCCAGAATATTAGTAAATCTTTCAGGAACAGAACACGCCAAACATTTGAAGAAAAATTCCTCAATAATTTTTAATTTCTATTATCAACAAACTTGTAACTGATGACTTCCGATTTCGGATACTGTTACAGATGTGTGTAGCATTTCTTCTGTCTTCAATTCATTACGAATTAAAGTGAAGTCAACATTGCTTTCGTCATTCCAGTGAATAAATATGAATTCAGAACATACAGAATTGTAATAGTTATAGCATATTCTTCTTCGTTATAGAATAGTATATATATCTGTATCCATATAATTCGGAAAACAACAATAAAAAATTATCCAAGTTACTTGAAATAGTGCCATTTGTGCTGATTCTTAATTAATTTAATCGTTTTCTTGGTAAGTTTTTTTTAATTTTGAAAGAATAAGTTCAACTAGAATTCAGCTATTCTGTTTTTAGCTACATATTCAAATTCATATCAATTATAAAATTTTGCTGTGTAGTATGTTATCTAAAAGTAATGAAGGTATAAACTATGTATCGATTATTTGAGAATAAAGTTTTCAAACAAGGAACTTATCATTTTGGAATTCTCCGGGAATCATAAATCAGGTAAGTGCAATGATTTTTACAATAAAAAATTTGCTTGTAAATATTTTTTTTTTCATTTGATGATGGTTCTCTACAGAATGGTTTTTTACGTCTGATTAAGAACTATAAGAATAATAAAAAAAGAAACAATATGAAAGTTTTTATTTCAATGTTAAGAATTCTTAAAATCGTTTTTTTTTATCCTAAGAATTCTTTATTTTCCGTTTTTTAGTTTATAATTTTTTGATAAAAATTGTTCTCAAAATACTTTTGAAAAATTAAATGGTATAACATTATGTTTTTATGTATACTTCTTGTATATTCCAATGTTTGAAATAATATGATTCAGAAAAGTATGGAATAAAAATTCGGTACTTACATATTAACGCCACCGCCGCTACAGATTTGGCTGTTTTTAAGTGCCGCCAATCTACACTTAAAATTTTTGCGACAATTCATAAAATAAAACACTTTATTTAAAATCAAAATAGTTAATCGGATTTCGGTGGAAAATGAGCCAATATAGAGTTTAGCATAGATTCAAAACAATCATATCGCCATATGAACTCTGATGAATAAGATTCCAAATGAAATAACATTTCCAAAACGTACGTTTACCAAGATAAAGTTTTATGTTGTGGGAATTGGTACATTTTCGTTTTTTCGGTAAAATATTTCCCTCCTGAAAAAATAAAATTGCATTTTGTTTTGTTTTTGGCAAATCCCAAAGACGAATATTCGTAGCACTAAAAATGGCGACAAAAAATAATTGTTTTTTGTTTTTGTTCCGTCAGCATTCTTTATTTTACGTTTCTTAGTTTCTAAATAATGATTTTTATTGAAACTTGAAATTTTTTGATAAAAATTGTTGTCAAAAAACGTTGTTTACAAAATTAAATTTCATAAAATTATGAGGCCCATGTATACTTTTTGTTTATTTTAATTTTTGAACTAATATGATTCTTAAAACTATAGAATGTAAAGTTTAAATGAGACTTTCATGTTATATCATTAAATTTAGTAATACTATTTCTCGGGCATTAGGTTTTAACTCTTATAAGAATATACATATTTTTTTCTGTTAATGTACAAATATTTTTCCGATGTGTTTTGGATGTTCCTTCTCTAATAAAAAGAGATACCATTTTGTTTTCGGTTTGTACAAGAAAGAAGATCAAGCATTTTTCTTTTTTAAATTTAATAAGCCACATTAAAGAAGGAACGTTGCAATGCTACACGCTACATTAACGACGTCTCCAGAGTAACTGAATGACTGTTCATATAGAAATCGCAGGTATGCGTCTCATACAACAACGCCCCCTATAGTTCGTTGCGATCGCGAATTGAATTTATTTGATATAGTAAAAAAAATAACTAAATAAATAAATAAAATAAAAAATATGAAAGTACGTACAATAAAAATTTTTTTCGATCAAATAAAGCTATAAGCTAGCAAATATCACTGATTTGAAAAAAAAAGAGAATAGTTTTTAACTAAATTTAAGACAATGGCTAATACTTAACTAGACAAAAAATTCCATTTCGATTTTCGCTATTTCTGCTCAAACGGCTCATATAGTAGAATGTTGTAATGTCGACAGAGACTTTATCAGCGCTTTTAACTACCAGCATGCCAAATTTCAACGCTTTTGGTCAGATAATGCTGAAGTCTGAAAAGGACAAACAAACAGACAGTCATTCATTTTAGATATAATGTAATTTTATTGATTTTCTTGTGTTGTCGGGGAAGAAGGATGAAACAGAAATTGTTAAGCTCTATACATAGCTGTTGCCCACCAAATTCTAATTTTTATTTGTCTATGAATAAGACCGTCCTTTGAGTGTCCATTTCATGGCACGGTCAATAAATATTTCTAAACATGTTTCAATGTGGGGAATGGAAACTTTACCTCGACAACGGGTCTTGCCATTTAACCTTCTTCTTGATCAATTCAAAGATGTTAATGGTTCTTTACCAGCCCTAAAGTCCTTACGTGACTCTCTGACACGTCAGTTGGAAATCAATTACAAAGTCAAGTTCCTTGTTACAAGGATCTGAAGAACGTTCTGGAATATTTCTACTGTGGCAATGCCTTCGATGCCTAAATCTTTCTGGATTGGTTTATAGAAGTAGGAGGAACCTATTTATAAAACTGCTTAATGTGTTGCAATCTATCAAATTATACAGATGTTTTTTTTAATACACTCAGTGATTGAAGTGATTAAAAATTTCAAGAACAACAATGTGGTCAAAATTTCTAAATAATGCTACTTAATTATGGCGCTACGCTATCCCACGTTTGAATTTGAATTTAACTTATCTCTCTCTTATCGTGTTTACGAAAAAGTAAATTACTTTTTCTTACTTTAAATTCCAAGCACTGCTTTTAGGTACTTTATCGACGCTCTTAATAATGATAGATATTAATAACAGAAGGACAATTTAAGTTATCAAACATCCGCAACTGACTGTTTGCTTATTTGTTGTTTGTTCATCACTCTTTTATACAGATTCCC
This sequence comes from Parasteatoda tepidariorum, assembly GCF_982258835.1. Taxonomy (NCBI): domain Eukaryota; kingdom Metazoa; phylum Arthropoda; class Arachnida; order Araneae; family Theridiidae; genus Parasteatoda; species Parasteatoda tepidariorum. Next base: position 85,862,056 of record NC_141761.1, read on the forward strand.
GTTTTTATTACGATCTCGATAAAATTTGGCAAACTGGTAGGTCGGATCTATTTTAATTAAAATAAAAGTGCTTGAAACTGTTATTATCATTTTTTTAAAAATCTTATTACCATGTTTTCAAAACACCATAAAAATGGTATTTTAAATATTAAGCCTATTTAAGACCAAATTCTAATAAATAATAGATAATTAAATATTCACTTAGTTTCATAGCTCGTTATAAATAATTAAAGAAATTTTAATTTATTCAGTATGTGTTTCAATTATGATGAACTTTGTAATGACTCGTAATAAATATACTGACAATAATTTTGGGATCAGAAACAAAAAAAAAAACGATAGATTATTTGGTTAAATGAGCTAAAGGAACTATAATTTTAATTTTCACATTTTAAAAACAAGTGGTCTTTTTTTCCTGAGGTTTATTAACTTGAAAACGCTCTTTAGTAGAAAAATCTTAAAAAAAATAATATCCTAATAATGACAGCTATTCTCAGAAACAAAAGTTACATTTTGAAATTATTTTTAGTTATTCTGATATTATAAGTTTTTATAAATGGTTAATTACTTTTTTGACAAAAAAAAACATGTAATGATTATCTTTCAAGTCTTAATTGTGAAAAACATGGGACATTTAAATTTTCTTATAAGCTAGAGGCTAATTACCTTTTTACAAGTAATTTATTTAACTTATTTATGCTTAGAATTTATTATTAAGGATGCTTCTAAAACTCATCAAAATTTTACAATAATTATTATTTTTTTCCATTTATTTTTATAAAAGGCAGCACACGTCAGTTAGACTATGTAGTTTTTTCTCATTTTCAAATCTAACAAAAAACAAATGTTTTTTTTTAAATTGAAATAAATAATAGTAATATGATATTTCTCTCCTTCATCGTCTTGACAATTAGTAATTAATTTTGGTCGTGAACATTTTGTCGCTGTGTTCATAAGCAAAATATGATTCTAGAAATTATAGCTAGAGTTTGAACAAAGTCTAGCTAGTCTTCGTCAAAACTCTACTACTCCACATTTCAAAAATGATACATAAAATAATTTATTTTACGTACATCTCATACATTATTCATTTATTTAATTAATATAATGCAAACAAAAATGCATTCGTTTTTGGAAAATACAGCCGCTATCTTAAAGTATATTTACTAAAATACCGAATTTTTCGAAGTTTAGCATTTCTTTTTGTGTTTGGAGCATTTTTTAATTTGCGAAACTTTCCAGGATTAAGTTTATTTTAGTACTGGGTTATTGAGAAGAATGTAATTCTTGCTATCATAGTTGGACTATGAACTTGGGTCCCAAAACAATCTTTAGGTGTATGTGATAAAAGTTTTTTTAGCATTCCAAACTTCAAAAATAGATGTTTAAAATTCATTTTACGTAAGTATCATTCACAATTTTTTTTTATTTGAACTTACTTCAAACAAAGATGCTCTCTTTTAAAGAAAACAGTTGAAATCTTAAAAGTTTTTACTCCAAAATGGTATATTAAGCTAAATTGCGTCTTTTTTCTGCACTTAAAAATTGTGGTGTAATTTCTCTCCGAATTAAATTTTGAACAATTGAAAAAATTGTGTGAACGGAACACTTTATTCAAGGTTAACACTAAATCAAGCGTTCATATACGACTTAAAAGGTGTAATTAAAATCTAAACACCTATAATAGAACAAAATTTTGCTAATTTCTTTCTCATTTGAACAAAACGAGAATTATTTTCTTTTCCGAAAATCTTGGTTGCCGGCTCGTATTTTTTTCATCGCCCAAAAGTAATGCAATCTAAAGTTAGTCGTTTTTTGTGAATAAATGGGATTTGATTGATTGATTTGTTGAATGATTTCTATATGCATGTTTTTAAATGTGCAATAAGGGTAGTTGCATTTTATTTTTTATGTCTAAGTGAGCCGTGTTAAGTGATTTCAATGTGTATAATTTTAACAGATTCAGCTCTGTTTAGTCTTGTTCGAGTTTCTCGTGTGCTACACATAAGTTTGATTAGCAAATATATCTTATTTTTATGAATTAAGGAAAATATCGTAATTAGACTATTATCACTATCACACAGTCCAGTCCCATTTATGTAACCACCTGTCAAAAGCTAGAATAACCACCTTTGTCAGAGCGGATTGCTGCGAGACGTGCAGGAAGAGAGTCAATTAGGTTTCTGAAGGTGTTCACTGGATGTTGAGCCATGCCAACTCCAGTGCCGTGGCCAGCTGCGCGAGATTATTCGGTTGAGGATCCATGGCGCGAACAACCCGATCGAGGTGGTCCCACAGATTTTCGATTGGGTTTAAATCCAGTGAGTTTGCTAGCTAGGGGAGTACGGTATACTCATCCTGGTGCTATTCGAACCACGCACATACACTGCGAGCTGTATGACACCTCGCATTGTCCTGCTGGTATATGCCTTCATTCTGAGGAAAAATCATTCGCATGTAGGGGTGGACTTGGTCCGCAAGAACAGATGCGTTCTTGCGCTGATCCATCACGTCTTTCACAATGATGAGTGAACCCAGTGAATGCCAGGAAAGTATTCTCCAATCCATAATGCTCTCTCCTCCAGCCTGGATCTTTCCGGCAATCGTTGCAGGGTGTTTGCTTTCAAACGTTTCACGCCGTATACGCCAAAGTTCATCTGTCCGATAGGGCGTAAAACGTGATTCATCGGAAAAAGCCACATGTCACCACTCTGTAGACGTCCAGTTGCGGTGCTGGCGTGCAAATTACAGTCTTCGTCGGAGATGAACAGCTGTCAGCATAAGTGCATTAACCAGGCGTCTCTGCGGAGACCCATGCGCAGCAACGTTCACTGAACAATTGTTGAGGATACACTCTTGGTAGCCCCTTGGTTCATCTGGGTTGTCAGTTGCTCAACAGCTGCACGTCTATTCGCCGGAACGCATCTCTGTAGCCTTCGCTCGCCCCTGTCATCTATAGCCCGAGGTGCACCACACGTGCCATGCCGCTTATTTTGGATAGTGCCATTTTGCCATGCACGGTATACTTTTACCACGGCGGCACGCGAACAGTCCACAAAATTAGCCGTTTCCGAAATGCTTCTATCCTTGGCCCTAAAGCCAATAATCATACCCTTTTGGACGTCGGATAAATCTCTACGTTTCTGCATTGCGTCAACGATTGAAATGCTTTCCGAAGCCCTAGGTCAATCCTATATATACACTCCACTGTAATGTGGTGCCACCTACCTTCTGTGATTGGTTACTTCACGTTGACGTCGAAAGTAGGTGGTGGTCACATTAATGTGACATGACTGTGTATTTTTCTTTTCAAAATTCTTGTGGTTATCATTTGCTTAGTATAGTTGCTATATGAATCTTTTCGTTGTCTAAAATTTGTTTTTACTCTAAAATATTATTGAACTTTCGAATAATAAGTGACACAAAGAAATTTAGTAGTATCTAAAAAAAAATTACGAACATCGTTTAAAAGTTTCTCTTTGCACTGAAAAAAAGCAAAACACAAAATCATTTGCAAAAAAATCTTGCAAGCAGAGGTGCATCGAACCCCACTTAGTACATAAAAATAATAAGAAATCCGTAAAAATAAACTAACTTCCAAGAAAACAACTTGCACAGACTTTTGTCGAAAATATATATTTTATTATTCAGTATTTAATTTCCATCAACCAGTATAATTTAAAAGGTGCTTGCAAGCAGCAAGTAGAAGTGGTCTCGATGAGTTATTATCACATAACAGTATAATAAATTTTTATTAAAAATAAAAAATCAGAAATAAGTTTCTTCAATAATAGCATTGAAGTGTAATGAAGAGTTTTGCGAATTTATAAATTTCGAGAAACTAGTAAAGGAGCTTTTTTGAATTAAAATTTTTATTTATAATTGTAACTTTGCTTTATTTTGCTAAACTGATAAAATAGTTGTCTGAAATATGATAACAAAAACCTATCATTCATTACAGATAATCTTTATTTTTCTTATTTTTCAACAGTTAATGTTTAAAATATTTATTTTTTGAATTTATTATTTAATACTGTAACATATATTTTTGTAGATAAGCTCAGTTTTTTCCAATTTCATATAAAATTATTTAATTAAGTGACTAGCATATAGGTTTGTTTCACAATCGTCGTAAAACTTTATAATTGTTAAGGTGCTTCTACAATTTAAGAAATAGGCATTAAGTCGTATATTAATCAATTTCAGGAAAACGTTAATTGCTTAGTTATCAAATCACTTAAAAATTTAATTAATCAGATTATACATCGATTATTATTTTTCAAATTTCTATTACAAAACACGTCATTTAAACAATTTTTTTTAACGAATTTAATAAATAATTTTTATCTGCATCAAAATTAATCGAGTCACCAAGTATCTTTGTTTGTATATCTGAAGCCAAGGCGAATATAAATATTATTTCCTATCGTATCAAACTGAATTCCTTCATTCGAATAACAATGCACTGTTGTTATGTTCTTAGAGCAAAATAATACCATGACTGTGATATACAGCATATTATATCTGCTTCAAAAATATACAGATAAAATATCACAAGCAGAAATTGACAGTCTAGTGTTGCTTAAGATGCCATTTCTTTCTCGTAGTCTTTTGGACTTCTAACAGTTGCTTTGTAGTAGATTTCTTTGGACCTTATCCAGCTGTAGGAGTTGTCAAACAAGAGTATATCTGAAAGCGTTATATAAGAAAGCATTAAACGAATTTTGAATAAATTAATTTTTAAAATTATACAATTCTATTTGACATGATTGTTGACATGATGGGTGATTCTATTTAAACATGACATTTCGGACTAAAAAATTTCTTCAAATTTAAAGTCTTCAAACTAATCTAAATTTTTTTTTATATGCTTCTTTAGTTACATTTATTAATATCTCACAGACAGCAGTGTAGTTTATTGACATTTGCTCGAGAAAAAAAGTAAAATAGAAATTCACCAAATCTTGAATGCCAGGAAAATGACATATTGGCTTAGAAGTTTTAAAAACAGTCATTTTAAGTTAATAGTGAGTAACTCAACTTAAGCCTTTATGTTAAATGGACCATAAATTGCTTAAATTAATTCTTTTTATCCACTGTAGAAAGAATATAATTTTTTTCTGTTGCTGATATGTACAGAATAAAATTGTGTATAATAATCAATCATTAAATAAATAAATAACTTTGATTACATCCAACCATGTTACAATCATACTTAAACTTGGTATTTGGTTAATATTTGCTTTCCTCCTTACAGTAATATCAGTTAAAAGAAATTCTGGTAAACCTTCAATGTCCTGGAATTCATAAGCCAGGAAAATGACAGCCAGGATAATGACAAATTCGCCATTTTATAGCACAGAACTCGACTTTAATTTAATATTTTGGCCTAAGACGTCTACATTCTGCAGAAAACAAAGGATTTCTTAAAATAACTCAGATAAATCTATGTTTTTTATGTTATTAATGATTTCAAGAAGCCAGGAAAATTACAACACAAAATCCTACTCATCTTGAAAAATTTTTTGAAATAGATTTTGAACCGGAAAGTTGGTTCTTTATTCATGCAACAAGGCATGTTCATATAGGAGGGCATCTAATCAATCTATTAATATAAGATATTGATTGCTGGCTCTATCTATTTTGGTTATAAACCACTAAATAAAAGTAGCCAGGAAAATGACAGATTTTCTTGGGACAAACAAATTGTTGACAGAAAAAACTATAAATAATTCCGTCCTTGTAAATAAATCCTTGTAAATAATTCCGTCTGCGTATTTTCTAGAAATGCTTACACCGGTTTTGAAGCTAGTTATTATTGGAAACATTGCTTGGGACATGCTAGGAAAATGACATCCTGAAGATCAATTAAATTTTTTAACTATACAAAACAGTCAATGCTAGTGCAAAGTCATTTTAAAATGCTAACAGCAATGCTATTTATTAATTTTTTTAAAAAAAGTTCTTTTAGTATTATAGTATTAGATCTTGGAGCAAGGGACAGTGAATTGTCATATTTCGTGAGAATCACCCATATATGGTATTTAAACCATTTATATGGTAATTTTTCCGTTCATATGGTAACAGTTTACCAGAAATTCTGGTTTTCAAATTTATAGTTCTTATTATCATGCATTTAACAAAATATACAAAAGAAAAATTAAATTTAACAGAATAAATGTTTTGTTTAACGTGTTCTAAGGTATCATATAAAATTATCAAATTTTACCACATTTACCAAATTTAATCACACGTTATAAAACCATATTACAGTTTTGATTTTCCGAAATCATTAGCAAGGTGTTTCAGTAAAAATTTCTCAGAGTTTAGGTGTTCCCATAGAACCAGAAACACCGTAAATTTTACCATATTTTTAGAGCTTTGACCATTAATTTTTCTTGGTGTAATCTGTGAAAATTAACATTTTTGATTGAAATATTTTGAGAATAATATCATAATTATACGAAAAATCTATTGTGGAATTCTTTATTTTATGTTTCAATTTCTGGTTCATCCAATTTGCATATATTATGTAACTTTTCATAGGAAATTCCACAGTTTAAAGTGATGTTGAAACACGTAAAACCTTAAAGTCTAACAGTTTTAGAAAATTATAAATTAAATAATTAAAAATAATAAACAATTACATAAAAACAGTTTTTTGCATGGAGTTTTCTTTGAATAAACCAGTCTCATTATGTGCATTTTTAATTGCTTTATAAATCAAGAAATATAACAGAGTACAGAAATTTATTATAAATTATTGTGTTCGCAGTACGTAAATTTATCATTGAAGTTCGTAAAGTTCCAAAAAGCTCGCCGGTTTAAGTTATTTTAAAACATATTTTACAGATCAAGGTCAGCTTGCCTGAACATTTCGACACTAAAAAGTTCTAAAACCGAGAAAAAGAGTGTTTTCAAATTTGATTTCGTAATTTAAATTATCACCAGTACGAATTTATTAGTATATTTAAGATACACCCTTTGAACTTCTTGTAAAAATGCATCTGAGAACGTTAAAAGGTGTGCATTACATAAAAATATCATTCAAGGAATAATTTGAAAATATTTGTAATTTCATTTCAATGTTTTGGAAATGATCACGCTCTTGATCAAATATCGCCATTATCGAAACATGCTGCATTTACCATATTGTTTTATATTTATATTTTTCAACATTATTATTGAAGTGTAGACCATATGCTGCTGTTAATTTTTGAGAAAGTTTGAAAATAAATAAATAAAATTCATACATTATAGTAAGTTATTTAATCTAAGGTTTCGAGTGGAAGTTAATGAAGTAACAAAAAAGACCACTTCATTTTTATCCGCCATTTTCTATTCAGAAATGTAGAAACTAAGGGCAAAAAACTGCTTTTTCAGAGTGAATAAAATACTATAAGCCACGTTACTGTTAATAGAAACTACTTTATATCTAACTTTAACCCTCTTGCTGCTTATGCATGATTACCTCTTTGCATCAAATTCCTTTAGTGCAAATAGAATGGTTAAGTAAGATTTTGCCTCGATTCTTGTTTTGAAATTGATCATGCTAAACTTCATTTCTAATAAATGTATTTGCATATTTTTATTAATGTAAACATTTTACCTTAGCCTTTCATAAGATAAATCAAAATTTAATTTAGAATATTCAAAAGTTTTCTTTTGGATGATTATTCTACAATTTTCTTTTTCCGTCAAACTTATCTTTGTTTTCTAATTCTATATTGAATAAGAAAAATTATTTTAATTTTTTTTAATTTCTACTTTGAAGTATATGCACAGTGCGCAAAATAAGAAAAAACAAGCCACGCTGAATAAGTTTTGATCTAATAATAAGATTTACCCGTTATAGAACTATCATTATAAAGGTTCAAAGGGGTGGCCTTGAATATATCAGTTAATTAAAGTAGATGATATTTAAGTTACATGCAAAATCAGGCGCAAAAGCGTACTTTTGAAATATTGGAATTTCAAAATTCGATTTCTTAGGAACGCCGGATTTCGTTCAAATTTTATATTATTCCATTTAAAATTGCATTCTTCTAAATTGATGTAAGGGATTGTAAACATCATAATTCAAAAGATTGTTGACTATTATTAAATAAAATAATAAAAAATAATGAATATTTTTTCTAAAAGTTATAGCTTGCTTGGAATTACTTTTGGATAAACAAGTTTTATAATTGTGAGGAAAAAGTTATCAAATCGCTTAAAAAGTTCTCGAGATATGAAGAAACATGTAAAAAGTGAAATTAGCATTAAGGGGTTCAAACTTTGGACTGCTCTCTTGACCAAACTATCAGAACCACATTTTCCAGATTGTGCTTGTCCCCTTCTCTCTGAAGGTTAAAAAAATTCCACCGAAAAAAGCATGTTCATTAAGAGAGAGTAAGTTTTTGTGACTGATTTAGTAACTAAAATTATTGTCTGCATTAAATAATTAGCATATTTGAGATCAATCTGAGAACCATTAAGATTGAGTCCTGGAACGTAAAGATCTGATCATTAGATCAATAGTTATTAAGCGTGATCCGCTTATTTTCCTGCGCACTGGACATTTGAAATATGTAAAAGAACTGCGCAATTTTTAAACCTATTTTAATAAAGAAAAATTATCAAACAGTTAGAGTGTTGAACCAATACTATTCAAACGATGATTTTAATAATGTCATAAATTATGAGGATTAAGAATTACATGCATGTTTCTGGATTATCGCAATTTCATAAACAATCGCGTTAAACAGTTGCGTACACATTCCTGGATTATCGTAATACCATAATTTATTGAGATTAAGAATTACGTACATGTTTCTGGATTATTGCAATATCATAAGTAATTAGGATAAACGGCTCAGCGTATGCGTTCCTGGATTATCGCAATGTCTTAAATAATTTGGATAAGTAGTTACATGCATGTTCTTGGATTATCGCAATTTCATAAACATTTGGGACAAATAGTTACATACATGTTCCTGGTTTATCGCACTTTAACATTCCTGTTTCTGAAAAGTTTTCGGTGTCTAAACGCTGCAGGGAAACTATCTCGACGATTTTTTCTTCGTCTCCTGCTTCGAGTTCCTTAAGAAACAGTCCAAAGCCAATGTCTCTTGTCTTTGTTTCGAACTCCCATTCTATCACAGAATTAGCTTCTTTACAATTCAATTCAATTTCTGAAAAAGCTGCTCTTGGAATGATAAGTTTCTTCGCTTCCTTGCACTTGGCTAATGTGTCTTTTGCTTTGTTCACATGAAATTTAGATGGTATCTGACCTCCATGCCTTATCTAAAAGAAAACCAATCTTTTATAATCATAAGTTTTTTTGTTTAACTTCAAGTTACCTTACTTTCTTTTTTAAAAAAAAAGTTAAAAAAGGAAACTAAAGTATGTTATGTTAGAAAATAATAGAAGCAATGAAATATAAGAAAATGGATAAATATGACTACCGAAACTGACGTCTTCAGGGGGTACCAGCTCCGGAAGACATGAAAGCAAAACCTTTTCTATCGAGAGAGCAAGACAAAAGTTTAAAATTTCTCTCTCTGCACCCTAAAGGTTTTGCCAAAGCCCAGGAAAGTAATATAATACATAATATAAAATATAAGCATTTTTTCATTATAAAACATAAAGATTCACACATTTTTTTCTTCATATTTCATTGTTTCTATTGTTTCAATTCCTTTCGAATTCACTGCTGTTTAGCACGCTCTTCCATTGGAAGTATTATTTTTAAATGTTTTTAAAATTTTGAATACTTTTATTAATTACGTTTGAAAAGTTACCGCCAGAAAATAACGAGTGAAAGTGCAAGTACTTGAAGTTAAAAAATATTAGTAGAAAATAAAAAGTATATTATTTAAAAATTTAAAAGTAATAAATATAAAAAATAGTACTTTTGCACTTTTACATTTTTTGATGAACAAAATAATTTTACTAATTTTGCTCATCATCCTACCATTTAAAAGAATTTTTATAACAGCATAATATCAATGGGATAATAAAATATATTTTGAATCAATGCTACAATATAGACAACATAAATAAAATAATTTTTTAAAACTCAATGAAAAAATGATCTATTTTTATTCAGAAAATGAAAATCCAGTAAAAGTTCATCAATGCTTAATGAATTTATAAGATGTTCATAAATAATATTTTGAAAACAATCTGGTTGTAATAAGCATACTTAATTGAAATTTGTTTAATTTGCGATCGCAACGAACTATAGGGGGCGTTGTTGTATGAGACGCTTACCTGCGATTTCTATATGAACCGTCATTCAGTTACTCTGGAGACGTCGTTAATGTAGCGTGTAGCATTGCAACGTTCCTTCTTTAATGTGGCTTATTAAATTTAAAAAAGAAAAATGCTTGATCTTCTTTCTTATATAACGGAAAACAAAATGGTATCTCTTTTTATTAGAGAAGGAACATCCAAAACACATCGGAAAAATATTTGTACATTAACAGAAAAAAATATGTATATTCTTATAAGAGTTAAAACCTAATGCCCGAGAAATAGTATTACTAACTTTAATGATATAACATGAAAGGCCCATTTAAACTTTACATTCTATAGTTTTAAGAATCATATTAGTTCAAAAATTTAAATGAACAAAAAGTATACATAAGCCTCATAATTTTATGAAATTTAATTTTGTAAACAACGTTTTTTGACAACAATTTTTATCAAAAAATTTCAAGTTTCAATAAAAATCATTATTTAGAAACTAAGAAACGTAAAATAAAGAATGCTGACGAAACAAAAAAAAAAAAAAAAAAAAAAAAAGACAATTCTTTTTTGTCGCCATTTTTAGTGCTACGAATATTCGTCTTTGGGATTTGCCAAAAACAAAACAAGATGCAATTTTATTTTTTCAGGAGGGAAATATTTTACCGAAAAAACGAAAATGTACCAATTCCCACAACATAAAACTTTATCTTGGTAAACGTACGTTTCGGAAATGTTATTTCATTTGGAATCTTATTTATCAGAGTTCGTATGGCGATATGATTGTTTTGAATCTATGCTAAACTCTATATCGGCTCATTTTCCACCGAAATCCGATTAACTATTTTGATTTTAAATAAAGTGTTTTATTTTATGAATTGTCGCAAAAATTTTAAGTGTAGATTAGCGGCTCTTAAAAACCGCCAAATCTGTAGCGGCGGTGGCGTTAATACGTTAGTACCGAATTTTTATTCCATACTTTTCTGAATCATATTACTTCAAACATTGGAATATACAAGAAGTATACATAAACACATAATGTTATACCATTTAATTTTTCAAAAAAAGTATTTTGAGAACAATTTTTATCAAAAAATTATAAACTAAAAAACGGAAAATAAAGAATTCTTAGGATAAAAAAACGATTTTAAGAATTCTTTACATTGAAATAAAAACTTTCATATTGTTTCTTTTTTTATTATTCTTATAGTTCTTAATCAGACGTAAAAATCCATTCTGTAGTGTAGAGAACCATCATCAAATGAAAAAAAAATATTTACAAGCAAATTTTTTATTGTAAAAATCATTGCACTTACCTGATTTATGATTCCCGGAGAATTCCAAAATGATAAGTTCCTTGTTTGAAAACTTTATTCTCAAATAATAGATACATAGTTTATACCTTCATTACTTTTAGATAACATACTACACAGCAAAATTTTATAATTGATATGAATTTGAATATGTAGCTAAAAACAGAATAGCGGAATTCTAGTTGAACTTATTCTTTCAAAATTAAAAAAAACTTACCAAGAAAACGATTTAAATTAATTAAGAATCAGCAGAAATGGCACTATTTCAAGTAACTTGGATAATTTTTTATTGTTGTTTTCCGAATTATATGGATACAGATATATATACTATTCTATAACGAAGAAGAATATGCTATAACTATTACAATTCTGTATGTTCTGAATTCATATTTATTCACTGGAATGACGAAAGCAATGTTGACTTCACTTTAATTCGTAATGAATTGAAGACAGAAGAAATGCATTTTACCTTAATACACACATCTGTAACAGTATCCGAAATCGGAAGTCATCAGTTGCAAGTTTGTTGATAATAGAAATTAAAAATTATTGAGGAATTTTTCTTCAAATGTTTGGCGTGTTCTGTTCCTGAAAGATTTACTAATATTCTGGAGATTTTTTTCAAGTTCTTCGGCCTTTTCCTTAGGGAAATTTTGTTTCCTATTTGCTGCTAAAAAATGGCGTCTGATTCAGTCAATGACTTTGATGGAACTAAATGAAAACGTGATAAATTAATGTCCGATATTTACAGGCTCCCGCTAGACGGCGTACTCGAGCGTTGCGATCGCGAATAGTTGTTAACAAGACTCTGAGGCTTTGTTAATCAACAAAAATTTGTCATTAAAAGTTTTTTAATCTATTCCTTATCCCATATTGTATAAAATTGCGGATCAAACTACGGTTAAAATTACCGTAATTTGATTCACAAGGTTCAAATTACGGTAATTTATTTAACGGTGATTTATTTAAAAATTGCGGTATTATTTTAATGATCCAAAATCAAAATTAGAATAAAAAAAGGTTTTTTCGAGAAAATACGTTTTAATGTCATTTCTACTAATAAATTAATAAATTCGAGGTCATTCTCGCCGATCATGCTACGTGAAACTGTGATCATTAGACAAAAAAGTTATTAAAGTTTTGGCGCACTGTACATAGAACATTTGTAGGTGATATGGTAATATACTGCTCAACAACTCTTTTTTATCTCTTGTTAGTCAGAAAATGGTAAAAATTTTGATTGACGATTAATTCGAATCTGAAATAAAATGGCGATAAATTTATTTACCAGCAGTCAGAAAATGATTGAAATTTAGATTTTCAAGTAGCACTAACCTGCAGTTAAAATGCGATTCTTTTAAACTTTCAGAAATTTTACAGGTGATAAATTACTTTTGATGACAAAATTGCTATAAATTCTGCTTGCGATAGTCAGAAAGTGACTGAAACTTGTATTATTATCAAGTATAGAGCTCTAGTAGAAATTTGAGTGCGCTACCTGTTTGGGAAAAGGTTGAAATTTTGATTGTAAAATATTACCATCTCCCTCACGTGAGTAAGATAGTAAAAGTGTAGCAATATTAAAATTTAAATTTCTTTAAATGGTAAAAAATCCAGTAAAGCTTTAAATGATCAACCTTCGTTCGGCGAAACTCTTCAGCTTCAACCCTTATATTATACAGGAATTGCTTAACACTCTTATATTATACAGGAATTGCTTAATACCGTTATATTATACAGGAATTGCTATTAGCGATTATCTAGGTCAGCGATACTAAATTTTTTCACCGGTAAAATCTTTAATGACCAACCTTCGCTCTGCGGAACCCTTCAGCTTCAACCCTTATGTTATACAGGAATTGCTTAACACTCTTATATTATACAGGAATTGCTTAATACCGTTATATTATACAGGAATTGCTATTAGCGATTATCTAGGTCAGCGATTCTAAATTTTTTCACCAGTGAAACCTTAAATGATCAACCTTCGTCCGTCGGACCCCTGACGTAATAAATTAAGTTCATTTGCAGTTGTGGATATAAAAACCAAAGCAAGACTACCAATTTTTAAAAACTAAAGACAATTGGGAATTTTTTTTAACGGATAAAAGACTACATATTATTAGATGTAAGACTACATATTATTTTAAAAATCTTTAGCAAGAGGAATGTAATTTTTTCATTGTTTTATCGCTAATAATCTTAAATTAGATTTTATGTCCGACGTTTGTATTCACAGTCCCAGAGTTGAATCTAGTCCAGATATGAATTTGTTTTTTGTAGTACATGCATAAACTGAAAGTAAACAAAGCAAGCCGAATCATGGTTTTCTTTGAAATGAACCCTAAAAAGAACTTAAATAAACATTGAAAATTGTTACTAAGGAAACTCGTTTTTTTACTAACGAATTTAGTTACTTCTTTTTGATTTGAAGATCGAAAGGGGAAAATTACGACAATAAATGCTAGTCCTTCCAGTATTTTATTCAATGCAATAATTTTTTTTCTTCAAAAATACTTGACATGTCTTGTCTGTTGGCAATTTATTTTAATTTCGTTAAAACATCTAAATTGTTAAGTAAAAAATTGGTTCGATCTAAATATAATTATAGGCTTCCAAAATGTTTTAAAAAAAGTCTCCTAATCCTTGGAACTCTTTGAACTCCTTAACAGAGGTATAGGGTTTAGCTGAAGACCACTTGGGGATAGCTGATCTAAACATTTTTTCCTGCTACATCTTTGAGTAAGAAGGATAACTTCAATATTGACTTACGAATGATTTGCAGAGAGGATCCCCGTCTGGATCAGTTTTTTCCCCACCCAAAAACGCTGGCAAATCTGAGGCGTCCATGATTTTGAGCAGTGCGGGTTGGTATTCCTCTGAAAAATATCCATTGATTTTATGATTTTTTTTATTAACAAACTTTTTCATAAAATGTGATTACATAAGTTGGAAAAATGTATAGTCGGATGCTTTTTGGTTTAATGTTCTTTATGAGTCTACTCATTGTAAATGAAATAGATGTCTCAAGGTTACACGATTTTCCCACTCCTCATACTTTTCTCCTCCGCGTTACCATGGTTTCTGCAGATTTTGCTTTATCCCCCTATTTTTCGGTAGGCAGTTAGAAAGAGCCCTAGTGGGAGAGTAAAGGTTTCCGAATCTGTGGTGGGAAATTGCATAATACAAAGGGTGATATAACAAGAAAACAGCATTTAACCGCATCCCTTCATCAAAAAATTTCTTTGTTTTATTATTAGCTATTGTAGATGGAAAAATGCAGTTTTTAAACATTTTATAACAATAATAATAAAACTAGTTTATTAAGATTTTTATATACTTTGTATTCGTAATATCAGTCTCATAAAAATTGCAACATAAGTCACAAAAGCCTTTTCTGTATTTGCCCCTTTCTAAGTGCTAATTCATGTATTTGAATGTTTCCTGTTAATTTGAAGTTTTTATAAAATAAATCTAAAATAAGCTCCATCTCATTATGACGCATATAAGAAGGAAAATTTCTAAGTAAAAATGTGTTTTACTATGTATCGTCATTTTATATTTTTATTCCAAATTAAACATTTATAATTTTCTTCCTTTTTGATGTGTTTAATAATATCATTGACAAACACCCCATATAGTTTTTCTTAAAAAATTATTAAATAATTATCAAAGGAAAAAGGGTAAAAAATAATAAAATATATCAAAATGTAACATCAGTTACCACGGAACTAACCTAATAACGGAGAGAGGAAAAATTTGAAGAGTGGGGAAATCGCGTAACCCTGAGAGTATAATAATCAAAAAATGAGGTTTATACAACTTACCTGGTGATCCATATATTTGTATCCTATTCAGAATTGATGCTGCCAAAACGGTTTTGAGGAAGTTAAAGCAAATGGCGAAATAACTTGGAACTACATGGAAATAGAATAAATGGTTAGCATCATTTAAGCTTATTCGTTTAATTTTAGAGAGAATTATCAATAGTTACAATTTGAATACTCAGGAAGCTTTTGAACTTTTGTTTACAAAAAACAATGATTAGCATGATTTAAGCTTACTCGTATAATTTAAGTATTAAGTTTCAACAATTACAATTTGAATATAAAAGAAGCTTTTGTTTCCAAAGAACAATAAAGGTTGTAAAATTTACTGCTCAGGAGAATTGAAAGTTGGAACATTCAGAAAGTTGACTTTTAAACGAACAGTTTTTTTTTACATTTATATTTATACGACTAACCATCAAGTTAAATGTTCTTGTAAAAGGGGATGTATTTTGTGCGGTTTAACGTTTTTAATGGTATCTTGTGATAGCCAGAATAAAAAATAATAGTGTGAAAATTTCATGAGAAAAATTAATAATATCTAATATAAAAGTAAGAAAAGTTTTGTAAATGGTCAAATATCTCGAGAAATATATATCGAATTGAAAAGTGGAACTAGGAGCATCCAATATTTTTTTAAAGCTCTCTAATGACACCAGACTCGATCTTACACTTGGGTGTGGCGGGGGAAAACTTTTTGTTCTGTTTTTTAAAATGGTGGTAAATCGAGACAAAACACATTGGAAATAAAAAACTAAAAAAAAAAAAAAACTAAAAAAAAAAAACTAAAATTGTTTTGACATTTTGCTTCAATATAATTAAATTAATCTGCACGCCTCTTGAAAAAAAGAAAGATGATGGTTAACTCCTCTTGATTTTTCTGAAAATGAACTTCATTAATCCGAATATGAACCCAATTTTTCCTCATCACCAATTGTTTTCTGGGAAACCCTCCCGATAATCTCCTATCCATGAATTTGATATGAAGATATGTAAAGAATTATTTCTACCCTTAAAACTTTTTATGAGGGCTACAGAGGTGAAAAATTTTAAAACATTGCATTTAAGTATATGATGTTTTTGAAATTCAGCTTCTCAGGAACTATTCGATCAATTTTTGCACAAATTATGAGTTTTGCTATGTAAAATTACATTCTATACAATGATGCAAAAATTGTGTACCTTACAAGTGAAATTTTCCTCGTCATTCTTAAATAAAAAAAAATAAAAATAATAAATGTTCTTCTAAAAGGTAATTTAGCATTATTAAATGTTTTTTTTTCGCATGGAATTATCTTTGGATAAACTAATTTTATAACTGCGTGTAAATTTTTTTAACTCGCTTAAAAAGTTCAAGAGATATAGCGAAATACTCAAAAAGTTAAATTAACATTAAGGGATCCAAACTTTGGAACGTTCTTCTGACCAAACTATAAGGACCATATTTCCCAGGTTGCGGCTACCCCCTACATTTTGTACGTTAAAAATCCGAATCCGTCGAAAAAAAGGTATGTTTATTCATAGAAAGTACGTTTTATTCAGAGAAAGTACATACGAAAGTGCGGTATCTTATTTCGTAACTTGAAATATCGTCTGCACTTTTTAATTAGCATATTTGAGGTCACCCTCTCTAGCTGAGTCCTAGAACGTGAAAATCAGATCATTAGAGAAAAAGTTATTCAGGGTGGTTTTATTTTTACGCACTGTACAACACGTATTTTAGCATTTGAATAAATAGGTTCAATAAATGGGACCTTAAGAAACTATATCTTGAAAATAGTTGAAATTGAAATCAATATATTTCCTTTCGTGGGAAGTTGCGTAACAGCTGCTACATTATAATAACTTAAACATATGTTGATTCTTAAAATTCGCTACTAAAAACTTTCGATTAATATAATATTTCATTTAAATTTCTATACTGAAATACGAATAAGCAAGCGAAAAACCGCTTTAAACGGTTTAAAAAAACTTTTATCCTTGAAACATATATCCTTTTAACATTTTATTCCTGAAAATTAAAAAAAAATTATTCCAATATCAATAAAATCAATATCAATAAAATCCAGCTTCTCACTGGAAGCGCATCGCTAGAGATAAAATCATTGCGGACTGGAATGCTGAATTTCTTGCTTCGCCTCGGTCGCTTTGGACGAAAAGGTTCTTTCCATCCATTTTTCACCGTTTGCAATGTAAATTCTTTGCAACTGATTTTAAATTGACCCAAATTTTAACAAACCATGGAAATTTTAAGAGATATTTATTTCGTTTCCATCTGCAGACCAGTGGAATTTGTGCTTGTGGTGATGCTGAACATATTCTTCCTCACTGTAGTCTGTATGCGAGTGCCCGAATGAATTTAAAGACTGATTTGAGACGTCTTTCTATTTGTTGGCCACCTGTCTTATCAGAACTAGTCAAAAGTATTGAAAGTCTTGCGGCCTTGCGGAATTTTGTTTTTAATGTAAATTTGTAAATTTTTCTCCTTTTGTTTTCTACTTACAACTGTAAGCCTCATGCTGTACTTTGTGGTGCATGAGGAGTTTTAAGTCGTTTAAATAAAATAAAAAAATAATAAAAAAAATAAAATAAAATAAAATATCAATAAAAAATCATGAATGAAATTTTAAGCTACGTTTACAAAACTCAAGTTACTGGTATGTAAGCATCAATTACCCCATTTAAATACTTTATGTTCCCACCAAGTTATTTTTTTAAGGAAACTAATTAATTTTAATTGTCTTAATAGCAAAAAATACGTATAGCCTCTCATATATGTATATATATAAACACAAATAATAATAATAAAATAGTATAAAATTGAAAACTATTAATGGGAAATAACCAAAAGTCTTCCTCAGGACTCATCTTTTGATATAATTTAATGAGATATTTCTGAATAAAGATCAATCATCCTAAGATAAATACTATTTATAATGTATCGATATCGCTAAAAACTTTACTTGAAAAAGAGTATGAAATAAAATAAAGCAGAAACAAAACTTACCGACTTCTCGCAAAATAAAGTGAGGTTTAGGTTTAAAAGTAAAATACACTAATTTAACAATTAACAAATTTTGCAAAGAAAAATTATAGACAAATGAAAAAGGGGAAATAATAGGTAAAAAAATATTGTTTTTTATTTTTATTTTGTATATATATATATATATATATATATATATATATATATATATATATATATAAATATACACTCAAGAGCCAAAACACTATAACCACTTCTAAATAACGAGTTGATCCACCTTTAGCCCTCAACACACCTGCAACCCGTCTTGGCATGGATGCCACAAGTCCTTGATAGATGGTCGGAGACAGATTGTACCAGATGTTTAAGCAACGGTCACGCAAATCCGAAATATTGCGACTTAGTGGTTTTTGAACTCTGACCTGCCGTTCCATGACATCCCAAATGTGTTCTATCGGATCGAGATTTGGTGAGTTAGGCGGCCAGGACATTAACTGGAATTCAGCATCATGTTCCTGGAACCACTCCAATTCAATTTGAGCTTTGTGACACGGGGCGTTGTCCTATTGGAAAATTCCAGCTGGAAAAACAGAGGTCATGCAAGGGTGCAACTGGTCCGCAATGATGTTCAGATACCCTGTAGCATTCATGGTCTGCTCTAACAAAACCACGGATCTCGGATACACCCAAGAGAACGTCCCCCAAAGCATAATGCCGCCACCACCGGCCTGTGTATGACCTGCTGTACAATGAGGGAGCAACTGTTCGCCTGGAAGACGGTGTATCCTGACACGGCCATCGGCGTGATCAATGACAAACCGTGATTCATCTGACCAGGCAACTCTCTTCCACTGATCTCTCGCGATGTTCCCGGGCCCAGCGCAGTTGTAGTTGGCGATGACGCTTGGTCAGAAAAGGTACACCAGTGGGACGTTTGCTGCGTAGCCCCATATCCAACAGTGTCCGCTGAACAGTGCGCCTTGATACTATTCTATTTGACCCTGCATTGTAGTGGGCTGTCAGCTGAGACACTGTCTGGCTCCGGTTTTGCTTCACTAAGCGAGACAATCACCGACGACCTTTTTCCTTGATAGCGTGTCTACTGCTGGTTTCACCGTCATTCATCCACTTTGCATCAGTGCTAACAACTGTAGATCACGAACAACCCACGAGTCGTGCACTTTCGGAAATACTTGTTCCGAGCCTTCTAACCATTACAATTTGCCCTCTATCAAAGTCACTTAGATCCACAGCCTTTCCCATTACACACAGAAATAAGTGAAAGAATGATTCTTCAAACTCTTCAGCAAAACAGTTAAATACCACTTCCACCTGATCACGTGCCTTCCACGTCATCCGGGAGAGTTCATTGCAAAATGTAGGGGTGGTCATAATGTTATGGCTCTTCATAATGTTTGGCCCTCATATATATATATATATATATATATATATATATATATATATATATATATATATATATATATATATATATATATATATATATATATATATATATGTTTTCCACAAAGTTTGCTTTCTATTCGTTGGTTAATTAATATTTAGCAATAAGTATTTAACATTTTTGAGGTCTCTTCCCCAGGGCTCCCCTGGTACCCTTAAGATTGACACTTAGTGCATGAAAATCCGATCAGTAAAACATGAAATACTCAGGGCGATATCTCTTTTTTTATGCACTGTGCTACGGTTTAACACGTTTTTTTTACGTGGTTATTCGAAGCTCTTTCTCAAAGGAAAATTTTAAAAAAAGCCTCAGTGACTTGCATTTGAAGTAAAACTGCAATTTCAAACAATAAATAACATCTTAGCATGAAGAATCATCTGGGCTTTAGAAAGGACAAACAACTTAAATATTTAAAAAGTTATTAAAAGTTATTATTGTTAGGAATCGCAAAGTAGGCAACATTTTACCACCTAGATGATAATTAACAAAATCAGAACCTCATTCTCAGCTTTTGCAAATTTTTATGTCCTTAAATAAGATGATAGATATTTGGAGTAAGTTTTTAAATGGTTAAAAAATTTAGAACTTAAACTTCTTTTCATTTTCACGAAACAGCGGCCTTCCCCGTATTGACATTTTGTACCACTTTCAGAATAAGCATAGACAGCGCTGGCCTTATAGAGGCTAAACTTGAACTAATTGTCATGAGTAACTGTTGCAAACTCGCAGAAGGTATAAAAATAGCATATTCTCAAAAAAGGAAAATAGTGTGAAAATAGCATATTATTCTCATTCATCATATGATATGTCGACGGATCCTTCAAAAAAACAGTATTAAAGGGAAGAAATGATTTAATTACATGCTTACCATTTATCACAACAATTTGTTTCAGCCTTTCAGGATAATTATCTTGATTCAACTTTGCCATATTCATTAACTCCGATATAACTGTAAAATAAGAACAATTAGTAAAAAAAAAGCGTTTTAAATTTTAAGATCATTTAAAGACATTAAAATGTATTAGGTAAATTACTTCTTATAAATATACACTGCTCCCAATATAAAATTTAAGTTATTGTATGTTTAGTAAGCTTTAAATTTAGTTATTGTATTGCATTGGTTAAGTTTAGGTTAAGTTTTTCTGAGCTAAGGAAAAAATATTTCGTCAAAATCAAATTTCGACCTATCAGCGCATGAAACTTTGACATTATGACATTAGCCGTTAACTGTGTTAGAAAATAGGTAGGTTACCTACTGATCCACTTATTTTTGACAACACTAAACGAGTATGAACGAAATGTTAAGAATGCATACAGAAATTGAATATTTTTAGTGAAATTTCAGCGAAATTTAAAATTATTAAATAAAATAAAATGCGATAGAATGGAATAAGATAAAATCAAATCTTGCAGTTCCTGAAAAATTACAAATTTTAATAGTTACTGTAAGCAAGTTTAATTATTGATAGTGATGCGAAGTTGTCATTACTTAGCTAAAAGCATGCAGGGAAAGCTCTACAGGGAAAATTACAGGGAAAGTTCTATCGTATTTTAAAGAAAATATTTGAATTCATTTATAAAAATATGTGTTTAATATTAATCAATTATATATGCTCCGTTATTTGTTACAATCTGTTGCCATCTTTCAGGTAACCTATGAATTCCTGTTTTGTAGAAGAGGAACACACAGAGGAAGCACTTTTTTTTCGGGAAATCGAAGGGTGATAGTTAATAAATACGTAACAGAGAGAATTGTCAATCAAAAATAAAATAACAATTAGATGTCATAAAAGAGCTAGAAAATTGCAAATAAATTTTAGAGCAAGGAAAAAGGAATTATTGAAGCCAGCAAAAACTTTTAGAAACTTTCAAACCATGTTGAACCTTTAATTTTAATTTTTGCCAATTAAACATACATGCTAATGTTTTAAAACCCCTTCTGTAAAATAATACAAAATGTAGCTCACGTTTAATTAAAATGTCAAATGCAGATTCAGTGAAAATAAAATATAAATCTAGTAATAAATTTAGCTTTTAATTTAAATATAAAATTTAAATTCCAACTTTTTTTCTCTATGTAGATATTCACATTCATAAAATCAAATGTTCTCAGAACGCACGTGGTTTCAACCACTAGTGGGTATTGAATCTTGAACTCAATTTTCCAACTGTAGTTCTTTTTCTGGCATTTGGCGGAAAATGTTACGATTCTATGATTTTTTTGCGCCAAATTTATATCTTTCCTATCCTACTGTAAAATGATTGTAAGATACGATTTCCAACAGATCAAGCATTACTGGTAGCGGCCCGTGGACGAGCTGGTGATTTACTTACATCAGCCTGCGAAGGGTCCGAGGTGTTGGTCCTTCTTAAACTCCTCTACAATAAATTACTCGATATCGTGCGCAATCATTGGACGCCATCCCCTGTTGTGTCACAACAACCAGAAATAAGACGTGAGTTGTACCAAACAATTTATTTAAACATTCACACGAAAAATCACAAAATATTACCCAAAGAAATATCTCTTCTCAGAAAAAAACTCTCTTTCTCAACTACACAAAAAAAAGAACATCACTTCTTGAGTGTATCTCTCAAGCAACATCATTTTAGCATTACCTCTCGAGGAATTGATGCTTTTATCTCAGTTGTCACACACTGTTACGTTACAGTCTAACTCCTCCCTTCCACAGAGTTTTCTTTGCAAAAGTAGGAAATGGCAAAAAAAACATACATAAAATTTTGTCAAAACTGATCTATATAGGCTGACATAAAACTGTTTTGTTTATCTGTATATAGGAAAATAAAAGATAACATCAGGCTCAACTTGATGTGCCCAAATGACTAAGTTAGTCGGCTCAAACTATCAGCATTGATATGCATAGTTCCAGGTTTATGTATAACGTCGAAGTTCAAATGCTGCAAGGATAAGGCCCATCGTAATAGTCAGGAATTGATTCCAGTGTTTTGTTTAAGCTATACTAAAGGATTATGATCTGTTTGAATTATAAATTTGTGAGGACCATCTATATAGCACTTTAACTTCTTGACAGCAAATATAATTGCCAAACATTCTTTTTCTACGGTACTGTACCAACTTTCAGCTTCACTGAATTTTCTACTTAAATATAGTATGGGATGTTCTTCTCCTCTATCATTGATTTGCGATAATACTACACCCATTCCAAGGTTTGAGGCATCACACTGTACTATAAAGGGTTTATCAAAATCAGGACTGTACAGAACGGGGCTCTCAGATAACTTCAATTTCAGGGTTATGAAAGCCTTTTGACATTCGTCATTCCAAAGTATAGACTCCTTCTTAGATTTTCCAACCCGTTGGCACAAATCACATGTTTTAACAAAGTCTTCAATATCTCGGTAACAATTTGGCCATTAAAAATTTTTTGCCATCGCATCCTTCGTTTTGGTAGCTCCTAGATGAGATACAACATTTTCATGATAAAGGTTCATCTGCTGAAACCTAAATTTTTCTGGTACCATTAATAGCCTCCTTTTTTCACCACTTCTATCTTTCTTCATAAAATATAAAATTTCATTATAAATCTCGTACTTATTCTGTGACAAAGGAGAGTCATGAATCTTTTCAAAAATAATTTTAAACTCTTCACTTTCTCTTTGGGATTCTTGGAAATTTTGTGGCGAAATATTTAACAGTTCGATACCAATAAATTCTTTATTACAAGGTAATATTTTTTCAGTGAGTAAGTCATCGCCTTTCGCCGTTTGATCAGAAGTAACGATGTGTTCATTGGAATCGACTATACCGAGCTGTACATTATCTTTATTTTCTACTTCCCTCCTTTCATTCATTTTTTTTTTGTTTTCGAGTAATTACAGCACTTATCATTGGGACTTCAAACGAATTTTCCAATAGAGCAGCCATTTTGTTACCCAATAAATAATACCCTTGATCAAGAGAATCACCTAATACAGCTGCCTTAGTATCCACTTTTCCTAACTTACAGTTTAATTCAACTCCGGCTAATGGGAAACAAAATGATTATTCCTGTATTGGAGTTTTTATCCAAACAAATTCACCCGTGTACATTTCAGGTTTTACAAATCTCCTAGGAATTTAATCCAAGGTTGCGCCAGTGTCTCGTAGTATTGAAATGCCAACGCCATTTACCACGCCAATGCTCGTATATGGTGTCATTATATCAGGAAACCTTGGTTGCGAAACGTGCAGCGAAGCCACAGTTTCTGAATTTGTTTTCGCCTTGGGACATTGAGGGCGTAGATGATCATAAGAACCGCATTCATAGCATTTAAGCTGTCTTCTTCTTTCAAATTCTCTTTCGCGAACATTTTCTTTAACATTATTTTTCTGCCAAGTCAACTTTTCTTTAGTTCTGTTATCACTTTGGTTCAGAGATCGCCAAGAATCATTTTGGTTACTTCGATTATCAGACACAGACTTTTCCTTGAAACTGTTTTTTAAACTTTCATAGTCGTCCAATTCTCCGGCTAATTTGGAATAAGAATTCAATTCCATCCAATCTTCAAGAAAATGATCTCTCATATCATTTGGTACATGACGTTTCATTTGCTCGGTAACCATCAAACTCTTAAGATCATCGAAAGTGGTAATTTTTACTTCAGAAACCCATTCGCTAAAATAGCAATTTAATTCTTGTGCAAAATTTCTTCAAGATTTTTCAGGTGATTTAAAATGTCGATAAAAATTTTGTTTGAGTTCCTCTGCATTAAGCTTATATTGTTTAACAATCAATTCTTTTACAAAGTCGTAGTTATTGGCATCATTAGGAGACTCTCTCGCCAACATATTTGAAATGTCGGGTGGTACTACACTCAATAGGTAAGGCACCCATTCATCTTAAGGAATTTGTGCAATTTCTGCTCGACGTTCAAAATTTATCAGATGCAACGACATTTCATCTTTACCTTCATTAAATTTTGGAGTTATTTGTAAAATCTGTATTTTATGATTTGTTTCACCTGATACCGGTCTGTTTTGGTGCTGAATTTGAGAATTTGCTTCTAATTCGAGTCTACGCATTTCCAATTGATGTTGCCGTTCAAGTTCTTCTCGCCGTTTTTGTCTTTCAAGTTCTTCTCGCCTAATTCTCTCCTCCGTTATACGAGTCAAACACATCTTTACATCTTCAACCTCATAATGCTTACTAGTTTGAATTATTTTTTTAATTTCACAAACATTTGCTTGAGGTGGAACAGATTCACCTAATTCGTCGGCCAATTCTATAAAATCCCCTTTTTTCGCTTTATTAAGAAAAGCCATAATTTACAACTGATAAAAAACTACATATACAATCACTGACTACCTTAAATCAACTACTCTTACTAAATCCCGCCGCTGCCACCAGTAAAATTCTGTTGTGTCACAACAACCAGAAATAAGACGTGAGTTGTACCAAACAATTTATTTAAACATTCACACGAAAAATCACAAAATATTACCCAAAGAAATATCTCTTCTCAGAAAAAAACTCTCTTTCTCAACTACACAAAAAAAAGACCATCACTTCTCGTGTGTATCTCTCAAGCAACATCATTTTAGCATTACCTCTCGAGGAATTGATGCTTTTATCTCAGTTGTCACACACTGTTACGTTACACCCCACTGAAGAAGATCTAAATTGTGATGTCATGTCATCGATTCATGCTGGGGATGTTACCCAGAAGATCACCAGATTGTAAAAAATTCGGGATTAAATTACGACAAAAAGTAAAAAAATTCTGTATTTAATCACGACAAAAAGTAACGATACATAGGAAGCTGGTAATTTTAATGTAGATTCTTTTAACTGGTACATGTTGCGGAACAAAAAATCTGATGTATTCTAATTTTATTGTATCACTGTACAATAAACATTACTTTTAAAATTACAGAATGGTAATTTCATAGCAAAAATAAATTTACGGCAAAAATGGATTTTACGGTGAAAATGCATTTTGCGGTGAAATGGATTTTACTGTAAAATAGATTTTACGAATGAAGTACCCAAAGTGCCGGTTCTTTATACCGGAATTTCTTACTGTGCATTGTGCAACTCTGGTAAGCCAAAAATAAAGTACTACTAAAACAGAACAGAAGTGATTTTAATAACCGATGGACATTACGTCTTAAATGTAATATTTCCAACTGTAGTTCGCTATAGGGTGATCAACGGAAAATTTTGAATTCTTTACGATTTTTTTGCACAAATTTACATTTTCAATAATTTAGATCAATACAAATAAAATAGACAAAATATACATTATTTTACAACCAAAAAACTAACTATATAAACGTACCTTGATTTGCAACAGACATTTTCAGCCCCTTATGTTACCAAAATATTTTTTGTTTTGTTTGTTAATCATTTGTAAGTATATTTATTATTGTATTTCATAACTGATGCAATAACTTAAGACAAAGTGTACATTTATTCTTATTTCTTAGCAAAACAATAATAACTTACTTCTTTTGTCTGCTGCTACAGCAAAGGAAAGGTTTTTCAAATCAACAATTCCCACGACGCCTTTTACGTTTCTTCCCACCTGAAATAAAGGGGTGGAAAAAATTCAAAACATGCTCGGTTTGTTTTTTAAATAGCATTTATATCTGCTAAGTTAAATACTACAATGAACATTATAATACCTAACAATACATCATAAAAATACGCAATGAAAATGTCATATATCGTGAGATAATGTGAACATGGAACTGATGGGGGCAGTTATAATTTTTCTCTTATTTATCAATTAAAATTTATGTGTAAAGTTTAGCAGATTTAAACTTTTATATGCAATTGCATGATAACATATTTGATTGTTAAATATTAAACTAGATAACGAGGTTTAATTGTGGAAAATTTCTTATTTTAATTGTTTTTTGCTTCACATCTTACAATCTTAAGCTATTTTGAAATTAATAACTTTTTTCTAGCTTTGACCTCTTCATTATCTTTATTCACATATGAGGATACCTTCTCTTCTTAGCTTCTAAAAACACGCTGGAAGAAAAATTATAGTTTTACCTTCACCTTCACTGAAACATTCGCGGATGTTTAAGCTTTTTGAGAAATCCGCAATAGATGCAGAACATGTAAGTTATCACATAAACAGAAGCGATTCTCGAAAAATGACACCAAATCCACGTTCTCGAAAACATAAGTAATTTTAAATATTCTATAAATATTACATTCAATATAAATATTTAAATATTACAATCTTAAGCTATTTCGAAGTTAATAACTTTTTCTAGCTTTGACCTCTTCATTATCTCTGTTCACATATGAGGACGTTCGCTTCTTAACTTCTAAAAACACACTATAAGAAAAAATATAGTTTTACCCAGAGTTGGCCAAAAATGTAATCGATAAAATTTTTTGATTACAGTAATCAATTACTTGTAATCATGATTACAATTTTCAAAAATTTTGATTACAGCTGTAATCATGATTACAATATTGATTACAGTAATCAATTACTTGTAATCGTGATTACAAAGTTTGATTACAGCTGTAATCATGATTACATAGTCGATTACAGTAATCAATTACTTGTAATCATGATTACAACTTTCAAAAAATTTTGATTACAGCTGTAATCATGATTACAATTTTGATTACAGTAATCAATTACTTGTAATCATGATTTCAAGTAATTGCGATTACAAGTAATCACAACAAAAACGATTACGAGTAATTATGATTACAAGTAATCAAAATATATGATTACATGTAATTTGATTACATGTAATTTGATTACATGTAATTATGATTACATGTAATCTAAATACACAATTACAAGACTATTGTATTCTTATAAATGATTATATTTTACAGTAGATAGTAGAATGTATTTTATAATGATACATTTTGCACGTATTAACATGTACTGCATTTTGTACGTATTTGTATACGTACAAATGAATGTAACTAAAATGTATGTACATATGATTTTATCTAGTGCATATGTTCTGACATTTTAGTTTCACACACATGTACATACACTTATATTGTAGGCATAAAATATATGTACGTATGTATATAGATAATAATTACGTATGTATGTGCAAACAATGTAGACATGTACATTTATACACAATAAATATATGCATTTTATGCAAATATTTGTGTATGTAAAATGTATATCTATGTTCATGTACGCATGTATATACAAGTACTTGTGTTTGTACGAACATACATACATTGTCTGTACAATGTATGTCCCATGCATGCATGTGCAATTTATTTAAGAACAGTATAATATATGTATGCATGTACAATATAGGTATATCTGTAGGATGTACAATATATGTATGTATACATGTACATGACATGCATGTCCAGTGTATTTATGTACATATACATAATATGTTCATGCTCAATGTATGTATCCAAATATGCATAATACATTTGTGTACGATTGTACGTACATTGGGCGTATTTATATTTTACATATATTCATACATACATTCGACATGCATAACGTACGTACATACACACATTTGAGATGCATATATTGTACAGATGTATATACATATAGCGTACAGATGTATATTCATATAATGTACGTATGATGAAATGAACATATAATGTTCATATAATGTACATATGTGTGTACATATACAGTACATATGTGCATAAATATATTGAGCATAATTCTTTCGTACAAATTTTGCATGTGTACATGCATGCTGTCCCTATCTATGCATATGGTGCAATGTATATATGTCCAATGAATGTATCCACACATGTACAATGCACGTATGTTCCATGTATGCATATCCATATGTACTATATATGCACGTACAATACATGAATGTATGTACATACATTGTACATGCGTACATACATTACACGTATACATATGTACATTACATTTATGTCTAAATATGTGTACAATGCAATAAATAAAATGCATGTAAGTTAACTTTTAATGACTCAAGCAAGTTAAATGACAAAATCAAACGATATTTAAATTTAGTTTTCAGCTTTAATTGTTCTATATCATTTTGAAATTCTCTGAATAAAAAATTATTTTCAGGTATTTTCATGAAATGTTTGACAATACAGATTTATTTTTTTTATAAAATAATGCATGATTCATAGAAATTTTTTAAATGGTAGGAAAAACGGTAAATTTTATGAGTGTAATTAATATTTAGAAATTCAAAATAAAATTATCGTTTGCTTTCTAAAAAATATGAGGTCGAGTTTCATATGCCTTAGAATAAATTTTAAAACAAATTTTAATAACTTTACTCATATAAATTTTTTTAATGTATGCACTATGTATGTGTATATTGTAATTACATATATTTAAATGTACGCATGTATTTGTACATTACTTGTAATTATGTACATGTATACGTTGTATGTACACGCGTGCATTGTGCATATAACTATTTTTTTGTACATCCATGCATTACATGCGCATAAGTATTAACAAAGTATGCAGTTATACAAGTACATACGTAAGTTGTACATACGTAAATACTTTGAGTGCACATATATCGATGTACATATAAATATGCATGTATACATGTACGCATTTTATTTACGCAACTATGTGCATATATTGCACCTTTAAATAACATTCTTACATATTGTACGTAAATGCGTACAATTTTATATACATACGTACATTGTATATACGTGCTATTATCGTAAATTTGTACAATATATGTACTTAAGTACATAAAAGCATGCAAACGCATAAACATTATTTTCATATACGTTCATACATACATTGTCCATGTATACAAAGATACAAAACATTGCATTTTTGTACAAACTAACATGCATGCGTACATGTATCATAAATGCATAATTATATGTACTAAGCATATGCGCATTGCATTAAGTATATTACAATATAATGATGAATATTGTACGTACAAACAACGTTTGTGCATACATTGTATGCATAGGAATCGCAAATTGTACGTTCATGCGTGCGTACATTCTATGTACATAAAAAAATGTAAACACATGAATACTTACATAAAAAAATTGACTATAGTATACAATCGTAATAACTTGTAATCGTATAGTTTGATTACAAGTAATCACAATTACATGTAATCAAATCACATGTAATCATGATTACATGTAATCATATATTTTGATTACTTGTAATCATAATTACTCGTAATCGTTTTTGTTGTGATTACTTGTAATTGCAATTACTTGGAATCATGATTACAAGTAATTGATTACTGTAATCAAAATTGTAATCATGATTACAGCTGTAATCAAATTTTTTGAAAGTTGTAATCACGATTACAAGTAATTGATTACTGTAATCAAAATTGTAATCATGATTACAGCGATAATCAAAATTTTTTGAAAGTTGTAATCACGATTACAAGTAATTGATTACTTGTAATCGTGATTACAAGTAATTGATTACATAGCTGTAATTATCTGTAATCAATTACAGTTGTAATCGATTACTGTAATCAACGGCCAGCTCTGGTTTTACCTTCACCTTCACTGAAACATTCGCGGATGTTTAAGCTTTTTGAGAAATCCGCAATAGATGCAGAACATGTAAGTTATCACATAAACAGAAGCGATTCTCGAAAAATGACACCAAATCTACGTTCTCTAAAACATAAGTAATTTTAAATATTCTATAAATATTACATTCAATATAAATATTTAAATATTACAATCATAAGCTATTTTGAAGTTAATAACTTTTCCTAGCTTTGACCTCTTCATTATCTCTGTTCACGTATGAGGACGTTTGCTTCTTAACTTCTAAAAACACGCTATAGGAAAAAATATAGTTTTACCTTCACCTTCACTAAAACATTCGCGGATGTTTAAGCTTTTTGGGAAAACCGCAATAGATGCGGATCATGTAAGTTATTTGGGTTGAACTCCACATAAACAGAAGGGATTCTCGAAAAATGACACCAAATCCACGTTCTCGAACACATAAGTAATTTTAAATATTATATAATTTAATTATTCTAAAAACAATTTTTCTTTCCTTTTGACTAAGTAGTTCTGTGATCTCATATATGGATCTTTAAAATTTATATTTACTTAATATTTTAAAATAATACAGTCAAGAACAGGCAGGTACATGTATGTGTATTTTCGAAGGAATAGTGAAATTTATGACAGTGTAGTAGTCAAATGAAATCTAAATGTATTATGAGTATTTAATTTTACGTCTATTTAATAATTTTTATGCGTATTTTAACTAATTGTTTTATGCTAGGGTATATATATATATATATATATATATATATATATATATATATATATATATATATATATATATATATATATATATATATATATATATATATATATATATATATATATATATATATATATATATATACATTTAATAATTTTTTGTGTTTTTTTTCCATGATTTTAAAATTTTATCCTCGAAAGTTAGTTACTTTTATAATTAATGTTAAGTTTTTTTCAATTATTTATTTTGCGTAGTTTGCATAATTAAAATAGATTTGAAACTGCAATTTAAGGCAGTATTTCATTTTACTTAAATAAAACTTCGTATTTTTAAAAATGTTAAATTATTTAATTTTTTCCTGAATAATGATTTAATCTATTCATTATTGTATTCAAATTGGCTACAATATAACACTATAGCATGTTTGTTCCTACTTTAGGTGCAATTTAACATTTCGTTTATTTATATTCCTTTATTTACTTAAAATTGGAGGTATACGCACGTGTACCTAAACTTCTTAGCTCACCGGTTGTATAATTCATATTTTGTTTATCTAATTATGACTTATTGCAGTAAATTAGAAATTCAGAACTGTAAAATATTTTTTGCTATATTCCCTTATACTTGAGTAGTGAAGACGTTAATAGTAGCAGTTTGAAATCATTATGTAGGTTTGCAATATTTATATCGGAATGCTTTTAAAGCTGAAATAATAATAAAAAAGAAGAGAAGTGTTTGTTTTCTTTAATCATTCAGGTCGATGCAAATTTAATATGAGTCAAAAAGTTTGCATGTTTTTTTCATCGATATTCAACTATGGTGCTTTACTGGCTTCTTATGTTTGCTGAGTACTGCTTTTCGTTATTATCTCCTTTACGGTTCTTAATACGATATACTAAGCTTTTACTAGGGATTTAGAGCAAGTCTTAATCAGGGATAGTTTTAAACTGCTATATTTTTAGCTATAGGTGATTATTTAACAGACGTATGCTGACATTGTCTTCTTGAAAATCATACTTCTGCCAACTTAGCAGAAATTTGAAAGGTAGTAAATGGAGTGTCCTGATTATCAACTGAGTTTTCCCGACATCTATAAAACGTTAAACTGGTTTAGTACTTGATTCCAATCTTTGGAATTTATAATTAAAAAAAAAATACAAAATTAAAAATACGAAATTAAAAATGAACTCAATTGAACTTACAGGACTTCAAATTAAATAATTAAGAAAACTCTACCATTATGTTTAATAAAAGAGAAGATTTATTAACTCAACAACAAAATCGCAGCATCGCCATTTCAAAGAAGAATCTTACACTCACCCAAAAAACTATTTACATTCTAAAACTATCATCATTTCAACCACAAAACTGTACTCGTTGCCATCCTCTAACTGACATATAATAAGTAAATTATTTCATAAAAAAAAAATTAAATGCTCATAAGTACATGATACCTTACAGCTTTTATGAGTTGGGTTATCACAAGTAAAATCAACGCTAATCGGGAGATTTTGCATTAACTTCCGTACGCCCCCGTACGTAATAAGCAACTGCGCATGCTCACTTTTATTTTAGATACTATATTTAAGATACTGGGGTACACAGTAGATCTTCCTCCTCGTGGTGTACCCGGGGCAACGCTTCATGCGGCTGAGTGATCTACAATTTTCGGCATGCATCCTCGCTACTCCTATGCTAGGCGGAATCAGAGGAAGAAGGAAGTGGAGCTGAATATATTGCAATGGAATGCTGGTGGTTTCTCACAGTCAAAGAAAATCGAGTTAAACCTAACACTTAAGCAACAAAACATTGATGTCTTTACAATTATGGAGGCAAATATTACAGAATCATTATTACATTTTTACTCTATACCGGGTTATAACTTATATCTTCTTCCAAAGTTCATGAGAGTAGCTAGTGACCTATTGGTTGGAGTTAGGAATGAGCTAACGGCTAATTTTGAAATCTGCAAGGAAATGGGTGACACTGCAGATAAAAGTGAAATCACCAAGACCAATGTCTGGAAAGAGGGTTGCCATTTTACAATCTACGCTCTGTACATTCCACCTACCAGTAGACCTAATTTGTCATGCATTGACATCGCCCAAAAGACTATCGTTATTGTTGACCTAAATACCAACTCTACGAGATGGGGATATAAGAACTATAACCCTGCAGAGTTGAAGGTTGAAGATCTATTGAGTTCTCGTTCCCTTGATCTTATATATAATTCTGATGACCCTCCAACGTATATACATTATAATGGTAGTGGTAGCTCTCTTGATCTTTTATGTTTATCTTCTGATATTAGTATCTTTACCAAGCAAAGAGTTATCGAAAACTCTGGTTCGAGACATAGGCAGGTTGTTGCAACAATAAACTTACCTCAGATCAGGGGCCGTGTTAAAGAACTCAGCTTCTCATCATGGAACTTCAAAAAGGCTGACTGGAGGAAATATGAAATACTAACTAACGATGAACTCCATGAGCAAAACTTTGATTTTATCTACCACCTTAGCAAACTTATTCCTAGAATCAATAATGAGATCGTAAAATGCGCAAAACTCTGCATTTCTAGGGGTAAAATCAATAAATACAAATGCTTTTGGACTTAAGATCTAAACGAAGAAAAAGGAAAAACGAGATCGCCTAAGAAATAAGGCTGCTCTTACTAAGAGACCGGATGATGTCCTTTCCTGGAGAAGGCAAACAGCATCCTTTAAAAAGGCTATTCTGGAGGCCAAGAGAAAATCTTTTGATAGTTTTATATCCAATATAAACTACAGAGAGGATAGCTTAAGAACATTTAAATTTCTGTCCCATCTGAAAAACAAGAAGCCCTCCACTAGAAAAGAGCCAATGGCCTACATGGGCAGACTATTAACTGATGACAAAGATATAGCTAATGCTTTTGGCCAGATTTATGCCAAAGTCCAGAAGAAAAGAAGGTATGCTCGATTAGTGTCAAAACACTTAAAGAAAACGTGTAATATTGCTCTTAAGACAAATTAAGGCGCTGAGTCTAATAATAGTTTTCCTTTCAACTACCAGGAATTACACTGTTATAAATAAGCTATCTATGAAGAAATATCCTGGTGAAGACCATATTCATGGAGAATTCCTTAAATATATGGGTGTGTCGGCAAAGAAGATCATCCTTAAAGCTTTCAACTGTATCTGGGACACTGGATTTATTCCCTCAATTTGGAAGAGAGCTACAACTATACCGATTCCGAAGAAAGATAGGATGTGAGACAAATTGAGAGTTACCGACCGATTTCGCTGACGAGCATAATGGGGAAAACTATGGAAAGGCTTGTAATAAATAGATCAAATTGGTATCTGGAGGAAAATGGTTTGATTGCTGTGCAGCAGGCTGGATTTCGCAAGAATCGATCAGCAAATGAACAGGTTGCCCTCTTTGGTCAAATCGTAAAAGATTCATTGTATAGCAGAAATATCCTTTCTGCGGTTTACGTTGACTTCAAAAATGCATACGACTTAGTGTGGAGAGACCGTCTATGCCAGAAACTCCTAGAGTTTGGTATTAAAAGTAAAATGTTTCATTGGATGAGGTCCATCCTTGACCAGCGCCTATGCAAAGTCAAATATGGCAATAAGCTTTCTAAATCGTATAATCTCCAGACTGGTTTGTCTCAGGGAGCAGTTAGCAGCTGCGTTGATTTGGTTTCCTCTCTGGAATTAATCTAAGATATTAAGTGCCTCCTTTTTGCAGATGATTTGATTATATGGTCACATGCACCAAAAAAGAATGCAGGGGTTATGATTGAGAGAAGATTTAACCAAGCACTGGAAACTCTTTCGACTTGGTGCACGGAAAATAATATGATCGTTAACCTAAATAAAACTGCTGTGCAGTCCTTTTTGTTAACCCACCAGGCCTTCTGCCCTAACTTGATTTATCGAGACATCAAAGTTTCGACAATAAATTAAGCTGGAAGCCACACATCGAAATGCTGACTGAGCAAGTGCTCAACTGAATCAACATTCTGAAACGATTAGCAGGATCAATTTGGGGATGCGCAAGATCGACTCTTAATTTGACCTATAAAACTTTTATCCTGCCCCTGATAACTTACTGTTGTAAATCACTCATAACATGCAGGGAGAGCTCTCTTAAGGACTTAGAAATTATTCAAAATAGGGCTTTGAGAGTAGTGACTGGTGCGGTTAAAACAACCCCAATTGAAGCCAT
Organism: Parasteatoda tepidariorum; assembly: GCF_982258835.1. Classification (NCBI taxonomy): domain Eukaryota; kingdom Metazoa; phylum Arthropoda; class Arachnida; order Araneae; family Theridiidae; genus Parasteatoda; species Parasteatoda tepidariorum. The sequence continues at coordinate 85,897,298 of NC_141761.1, forward strand.
GCTACTCTTGACAAATAACAGACCTATTCAAGCCATTATTGAAGAACGGGCCTTGCTCTTGTTTGAGAAACTCATAAGAAGTGAAAACCTCTTTTGGACTAATTATCAGGCTAAAAAGAGAAACCTGAAAACGCAACTTAGATTCATTCAAAAGGTTCAGTTTTTGAAAGAAAAATTTGAATTTTGCAATGTGATTAAAAATAACTTAAAACCACAAAATCTTATAGAATCAGAAGAAATTATATCAAACCCAAATCTTAAAAATTATATTATAAAGAAACAAACAGCACCTGAAATTTTAAAATCCCTTGCATTGGAGACCATAGAGTTATTGAGTACCATTATATATATTGACATATATATTGAGTACCCAAAACATCAATGGCTACACGTTTATACAGATGGTTCTTACTCTGACTCGCAAATGGCTGCTGGATCTGGTGTTTTCTCTGATCTCTTTTCCTTCTATGCATCTGCCGGAAAATACAAGACGGCCTTCGATGGCGAAGTACGTGCTATATATATTGCATTGAAACAACTGTTGGCCATCCCTTCAAAATTTGTAAAAGTTGTTTTCCTGTCAGATTCCCAGGCTGCAATCCAGGCGATCGGTTCACAGGGAGACATTTTGTTGGATGAAGTGCTTCAGTGTCGGAGACTTATCAGACTTTTGGCACTAAAAAGCAAAAGAGTAGTCATCCAGTGGATTCCCAGCCATTGTAACATCTATGGTAACAAGAAAGCTGACTTTCTTGCTCGCAAAGGGAACACAAATCCTTCAACCAAGTTGCTTTGGATTGTCATACCATTCCACAAAACTACATATAAAAACATAATGAAAATGAATGCTTCTGCTGACCTACGAGAAAGCATAAGGAATACGAACTGGAGTGAGACAGATATTAAGGCAGTGCCAGATAAGCCTCGCCGAGATGCGGTAGCCACCTTTAGACTCCTAACAGGTCATGATTGTCTAGGATAACACCTGCATCGTATAGGTATTTATGACCACCCTCAGTGTCAACTGTGTGGCTCTGGAGCACCAATGAATAGAGAGCACCTCCATTGCTGTAGGAGGCTCCACGGACTTGACTCGGAGACAGCAAGATATTGGCATGTGAGAGAGCTTTTGGGAAGATAACTTCGATCTTTTGTTATTTTCTATTTTTATTGTTATTGCTTGTATTCCCTGCCATTGGAAATAAAAAAAATTATTTAAGATACTTTACGTTTCGTTGGTGTGATTTACGCTACAAAGACAAAGCTACAAGCAAGCTGCTTATAGCCGTTAAATGTTGTTTTCTGCTTAAGCCTATCTTCGAACTAAAAACATGGACCTGAAATGCGAATTTGAAGAAATGTATTGATGAAATTTAAAAATGAACCGTACGATCTCATAACCATTGACTCTTTCAATAAAAAATAATTTTATTGGTTTTTATTTAACATTATGGTTGTCAAATTGCACTAGTTTCATTAGAAACTAGATATATTTCCGCTATTTCAAAATTACAAGCCTTATTTATTTTATCCATACAATTAAGTTAAAAAAAGTTTAATAATCAATCAAAGTTCAAGGATAATTTTTCTTAAATATTATTAATAATAATAAGCTGCATTCTTTTTCGTTGAATTCATCAAAGTCTATAAACTATTAAATTTTTCTGCCCACAGATTCGCAGTTTTAGGTAGAGCAAAGCATCTTGAAGCGTATGCCGCAGCTTAAAAAAATATTCTACATCCATTGTAAATGTTTGTTTTTATTTAGTGGTTAAAGTTAAAATCCACTACGTTAGACGTAGACGTCCTAACGTAGTGGACTTTAACAGTAAAGTTAAAGTCCACTACGTTACAGTTTTCAATTTACAGTTTTTTGAAAAATCTCTTATTTTCACTTACGTAAGTGTGATATTTTTTCACGGGCGCATGCGCTTTTCACCAGAACTGATGCCTGTTCACTAGAAAAGCGCATGCGCAATTACTTAAAATCTTATGCACGGGAGAGTATGGATGATAACATAAATATGCGAAATCTGTCTAATAACTCCGCAGTGTATGGTTATGATGTCATTGAATTCGGATTTTATAAAGTATGAGAAGCCTTGTGTTTTTTATATTAATATTTAATTACCAATATTAGATTTTAACAATTATAAGTTCTCTGATCAAATCGACAGATGTTTTTAAATTGGAATCGACAGTTCTTTTTTAATTAAAATAATTTAAGAAAAATTGAGTATACTAGAAATGCTATTAAATCTAAATAGCCTTATAATCACTGGTATAAAGTTTAAATAAGATCGCAAGTTCAAAAGAGTGAAACGGATTTTCTTTCTTAAAATTTTCAAGGTGATGCAACTCATGTTTTTTTCTTCCAAATTTTATTCTATTGTTCGACTTCTTGACACAGTTAAAGTTATTTTCTGCAAATGTTGTAAAAATGTCTAAATGCCTAAAAAGATATCCTTGATTTTACAAGATACAGTATTGTTGTAAAATCTTTGCAAAATCAAAAATTTAAGCACGTTTTTTTATATACTTCAATACTGATAAATAAAATTATTATTACAAAATAACTTTAAGTAATATAATAACTTAGTACTATTACAAAATAACTTTAGCTTCCAATTAGAAAACCACTGAATTGAATTGAAAAGGGTTAGATCAAGAGATACATTTTCACCGGTTTTAAAATCATTCAAAGATTTACATTTTGTACAGTTTATACAGATTAAAAAAATCGAATTAAAAAATAATCTTATATCTAGCTAAGTCTTGTTGGAAAAAATGATATTATAATTTACTGTTACGTTCCATTATTTAAGGTTCTTGAAGCTATTAACTTTACTCCATTGACATTGTAAGTACAAAACATGAATTTACTAGAGAAGAGTCTCTTGTCACATGACGCCCCTCTTTCTCCCTCAAAATTGTCTAGAAAGAGGGAGCTCATCTTTCTCACTCAAAATTGTCTAGAGAGAGGGACCTCATCTTTCACCCTCAAAACTGTCTAGAGAGAGGGAGCGCAACTTTCTCCCTCAAAATTGTCTAGAGAGAGGGAGCGCATCTTTCTCCCTCAAAATTGCCTAGAGAGAGGGAGCGCATGAAAGAGGGGACTCAGATGTTTAAGACGACGTGAGACTGGGAAATATAACAGGGAGCTTGCTCTACTTGTATTACAGCTCTATAATTGTATCTAATGAATATTTAATGGGAAATAAAACAAAAGTTTAAATAAATGTTTTAGAACATATGATTATCACGGTTTGTTGTTACTTTGATTGTAATATTTTTATTTTTATTGATACAGGGTTGTTACATGGTTCTTTTTTTGTTTGTTTGTTTAGAAACGCAAAAGCCATGTATTTGGTAAATAACTTTACTTTGTAGGCAAAAAATCGGGTTGTGTGATACAACGTTTTGATTCACGGGAAGATGGTCAACGATACTTTACTCAAGAATGGTTTTCTTTTCAGAAATAGCTGTACTTGTGTGAGAAGCACTTTTCGCTTCAGTTTTTTGTGATAAATCTCTTAAGACTAATCTTTAAAACGTTTAACACAATCAACTAAATAACCCTAATTTGCACATTTTCAATTTAATTAGCAGTTTCACTGCTGATAATAGTAATTTTTTCCCTTCAAAATGAAAATGATTATATATTTTTTTAATATTTTTGTTATGAATTAAATATATAAATGTAGCAAAAAATTTTGCCTAATGTAAAAAATAGAAAGATCTTATTTATTAATTTCTTTAAATTGCATTTGACAAAAGAAATATTGAATTTGTACCTTTTTGCTTTGTTTTTCTATCAATACACTTTCTTCTTCCATTATTCTAACAAAGTGTCTACGAAGTATTGTCAATTTTACTGACATATGAAATCCTAAAATTTAATGGAAATTTGTTTAATTCTGTTATAAGTGCATACAATTTATGTATAGTAAGCAGAATAGCAATAACAGTGACAATAAACAGGTATCCTTAAATAACTTTCGGCCTAATGATTAAACTTTCACCCATATTTACCTGTTATGTAGTAAGGAATTTTGAAAGTAATAAATGATGATTAATTTAACAGAAAAATTTAATGCAAAGTATTACTCCTAAAATTTATTGGAAATTTAAATAATTCTTTTATAAGCACATACAATTTATGTATAGTTACCAGATTAATAATAATAGGGACAATAAACATCCTTGAATAACTTTCGGGCTAATGATTAAACTTTACTCAAAATTGCCCGTTATGTAGTAAGGAATTCCGAAAACTCTAAATCATGATTAACTTAGCAGGAAAATTTAATGGAAATCTGATTATTTCTGTTATAAGCACATAAAATTCATGTATAGTTAGCAGAATAATATTAAATAAAAAACAGTTATTCCGATAACTTTTGTCTGCTAGATAAAAAAAAAATAACTGTTATTCAAAGTTAACTATTATGTAATGAGGAATTCAGAAAGCAGTAAATAATGATCACTGTGTATATTACATAAAATTTAAGAAATAGTGTACAGAGAATTCATTTCCTCAGAGGTTGTACTAAATATCGGAGTTTAACAGAATTTTGGTTGTGATTTTACAAAGTTTGTAATTGAAATAATGCATTAAGCTTTAAAATATACCTTTCCAGTCTGTATTTCCACCTGCCCAGTATTTCACAGGGCATTGGTCTTTGTCGTATCCAATCAAACTATGAGCAAGATAGGGCTCGATTTGTTGAAACTGAAAGAGTGGTGAAGTATAAAAAAAAATTATTAACATTCGACGTAACGAACAGTACACACGAAAAAATCCCTTTTATAACTATCACTCTCTTCTTCAAGTGCATAGATTCCAGGCACGCTCTTCTATCTAGTGCTTAGATTTTCCCGCTCTAAGATGTACACTAGCGAAACTAGCCTGTCTGTAATATTCTAAAATATTAGCGAATGAGATATTTTGTGTTATGAAATCAGGCACAAAATCGTACTTCCTCTGAATAAGCATGACTTTTTGTGATACTTTTGGATTCTTGACCAGCAAAATTTGAAGGATAGCCACTATCGGGAAAACATCTAATGTTGAAGATATCTAAATAATTCCGTCATTTGGCCATATAGATAGTTCGAAGATTTATTCTAAAGTAACGGTAAAATAACCCTTAGCTGTTACATGCAATTACCCGTAAAGTTTACGGTAAAAAACCTTTTCAACCTTTAAGGTTATTCAACCGCTTACAACCGGCATACTTTCAAAACCGTACAAAAGAAATTTAATTGGACATTGGAGTTAGACTTTTCATTAGGTAATGGGCATTGGAGTAAGGTCGTGGTTGATTTGTGTTTACCAAATGAATAGTGAAATTTAATTTAATTTTTTTTCTTGTTGCTTTACCTATCATAAGAGAAAAATACTAGGTGTACTTTTACTTTACTTTTGTGTTAAACAGCTTTTGGTTGCCGCTATTTATTCTTGAATGAGACTATCGTACACTTATAATCTAGGGTCTTAAATTGAGAAGTGCAGGATCTTAAAAATCTCTATGTGTTGAAAGAAATGGAGAAAATATTGTGGCGTCAACTCTAGGGCTCGAACCCCTATTCTGTGAGATTGACAGATTAGCCATCCCGGATATAATATGTACCCAGTTGCAATGAACTAAGTGGCTTTATTAGGAAGACCTAATTGGTGCAACAAATTTCTGGTTGTGTTGCAATACTGCATGAAAGCAGTTAATAAACGGTTTTTCTCTCTGTTAATAATTTGAATACCTTCCTATTTATGGTCATTTTACCGTTTTGTTTGAATTTGGTAAAATAACAATTAAATAAATCGTTATTTAACTATTTTTTGAGAAACTTCTTACAGAGCAGCCGATGAAATTTTTCATTCCTTACAATGTAAAAACTGTGATGCAATACTCATCCGAATTTGGTTTTGAAAAACTCTAAAAATTGTGGAAACGGCCACTTTATTTCACGCTCATACCGAATTGAGTGTTCTTGGACATTTTAATTGAAGCAATAAAGAAAAAAGAAAACAATGGAAATGAAAATATGGCCACCGAAGCAGACGTCTTCTGGTGTTACCAGCTCCGGAAGCCATAGAACAAAACCTTTTCTATTGAGAGAGCGGACAAATATCAAAATTAGCTCTCTCAGTACCCCGAAGGTTTTGCAAAAGTCCAGGAAGAAATACAAGAAATACGTAAAATCAAACCAGAAGAGAAAATTCAAACAAAATCATGAGAATTTAATACAAATGTGAAAATACACAAACTCACAGTAAACTGGTCAAACAGCAATTTCATGAAACTAACTCAATGTAAAGGAAACATTTGAAATAAAAGAAAGCAACGCCCTCTTTTATTCACAATATAAAAATGCTGATATTTTTATTAAAAATAAAAACTAATTTTTTCTGTCACTAAATTCTTCCTTCAAACTAATTTCTTCTTTCAAGACTAATATACACCGAAGAGCCAATACATTATGACCACCCTGCTAATAACATGTAGGACCACCTTTAGCTCTCAAAACTGCTAGCACCCGCCGTGGCATTGATTCTACAAGGTGCTGATAAGTAGTCTGAGGTATCTGGTACCAAGTGCTCACCAACTGGTTCTGCAATTCCCTCACATTGCGAGGGAATAGCGTGGAAGCACGAATTTGGTTTTCCAAGTAGGACCACAAATGCTCTATTGGATTAAGGTCAGGCGAATTTGGGGGCCCAGACACGACTTGAAAATCACTGGAATGTTCCTCGACGATTCGACCCTTATGACATGGGGTATTATCCTGTTGGTAAACACCATCCCCCGCATGAAAAACTGTTGCCATGAATGGGTGAACCTGGTCTGCAACTATGTTCAAGTAGCTAACTGACGTCAGTGATTGTTCTATGAGGATTATGGGTCCTAATGTGCCCAATGAAAACATTGTTCCTGGGCGAGAAACCATGAAAACCTGGGCGAGTCCATTGTTATAGATGGAGGGTGGTCATAATGTAATGGCTCTTCGGTGTATATTGAACTAAACTATTAATTAAGCAATATTTATTTAAAATGGCGCAGGGGAATTATCTCGTCATAAAAATATGTTTTATTTCACATGTTTTCTTTCTATATACCAACACTTTTGTTGTATGGGTGATTATTGTAAGGTATAATCATTTTTAACAAATTTCAATATATGATACAGAAAATAAAATTTGAGGAAAACTCTTTACCTTTAGACATCGGACATTCTATGTATTAATTATATATAAACTAATGTTACAAGTTTATTGCTATAGTTTCTGACATAAGGTGATCAAAAATCCTTTTTTTTTTCATTCGTATTTTATTACCGGTTCATCAAACCTCTGAAAGCTTTGATTTTTATTGATAAAAAGGAAAAATCGCTATTCTTATGTTATAAAATAATCTTCTCAATATTTTTGGAGAAATATAAAAAGGAAAAAGTCAAAGACTTAAAGTATCTCTTTTTTTATTGTCTATTATTGTTGTTGCATAAAAATACGTTTAATGACGTGGTTAATGGTAGAATAATTGGCAGTTAATGGCAGAAATTTTTGACGCAGAGTTTGCAAAAATGAAATTTAAATTCGACAGAAATAGAACCGAAAAGTAACATACCTGTAAATAATTCTTATCTGAGTCAGGTCTTTCTGTTAAAATAGTGTCTAGTTTGAAATCTTTTCTCCATTGTAAGTGCTGAAAAATAACATAATTTTTTTTTTCGAAAAAAAGTTTACATATTTTATTTTATATCACACAACCGGCGTTAAGCAGCTAACCCCGTTCTGAGTTTGCGATCAACAATGCTCAATTCCGTAGTCTTGCAATTTTGAAATCAACTCAGAAAACAAAGGTACTCCTGCATCAAGCATTCTAGAGGACTATCTAGGACAAACTATCTGGAGGACTTTCTGATGGAGCCAAGCCGTATCTGAGGTACAAGGAGAGGAAATTCACGAAAGGCTCTCACGGTTAGCACACGGTTAGGATTGTAACATACAATCTTTCTACCACTGAATATATTTTTTACGTCACCACTGTGATCAGAATTCGTATCAACCAGCCCCCGGTGGGATTCGAACCAGGATTACCTCAATCGGATTCAAATGCCTCTGTTCCCCGAGCCACCACGACACAAGTTTATATACAAAAAATACTTACTTCTAAGCATCAATAATTCGAAAATGTAACATGTTCATAATCCAACATTCATGCAACTTTCATACAAATCAACCAAATTCAGCATGACTTGAAGCAATCATTATTACTGAATTTTTTTACCATTTAAAAAGCTATGTAAACTTCGAAATCAATGACAATCCGATGGCGCAAGGTCGGTTCTAAGAAATCGTTGACTATCACGACAATGCAAGGCATCTCTCATCTTAAAAAATCATTTACGACATTGTAGGATTTCTTTTCTTGAGGAGTGATGTCACTCTACCATGAAGCTATCAGAAGAATGGATAACAGGTCGTTGTACAAAATGGAGGATATTTGACGGATAAAGGCCGATTTATTATTTTGGAAAAAAAATGAGATTAATTTTTTATGCAAAAAAAAACGAAATTACTTTTTTGTCAACTCGATAAATATTAAATTAGTTGTAAAATAACATAACATAGAAATTAAGCAGTTTGTGAACGGTCTCTTCAAAAAATTTATTTAAAATTTATTTATAAAAAAAAATTATTTTAATGTTGAGAAGTGATGGCGTCTAGGGAGTTATTGAAAAATTAAACAATTAATGTCAAAACTGATAATTAGGTATTATAGCAAGATTGTTACAAAAACAGGTTTTTAATCCAGAGTAGCTGTAAAGTACAGTGAGTCAGGAAAAAAATGGACTATCCTGAATAACTTTTGATCTATCGATAGGATCCTCACGTTTTAGGATTTAATCTCAATGGTTCAAAAGAGTGACTTCAAATATGCTAATTAATTAGTACAGACGGTATTTTAAGTTACGATATCAGACGCAAAAACGTACTTACCCTGACTAAACATATCTTTTTTTCATTGGATTCAGATTTCTGACACCCAAAATGTGGAGGGATAACAGCAGTCTGGGAAACATGGCCGATAACATGGTCATGAGAAACATAGCGATCCCAAGTTTGGACCCTTTAATGCTGATTTTACTTTTTGCATTTTTTTCTCGTTTTTCAACTTTTTGTATTTTATTTTTTTTTATTTTTTAAAAATATACGAATTTCTTAAAATTCAATTTCTCAAGGACTATTCAACCAATTTCGCTCAAATTTTGCATTTTGCCATTTAAATTTATAAACTTTAAAATGATGTAAGAATACATACTTTACAATTCAAAATTTTTGAACTATTAACAACCTTTCAAACTATCAAGATTGAGTCCTAATACGTAATTAGATCCTATAAATAGATCAAAAGTTTGACTTCTTTATAATAACAGGGCGAAAAAAAAATCTGTCAAAATCATCATGCCACATAGTAATAACATTTCTGGTCCGTTTTTTTCTTCTTTTTTTTCCTTTTTTTTTTTTGGAGCATTACATCTACCACCCAATCTCCTTGGGTGATCAGTAACGCTGTGGCAGCTAAAAGGAGTTTTGTATATAACATCAATCCAGAGAAATTGTTAATATACCGTTTTTTCCCCGTTTGTTATAAAATTGCTAATATCTTGTCCCGTTTTGGCTTTAAAGTCATTTTTGGGCCTATTAACAAAATCAATTTTAAGCCTCTTTAAGATCCTATTAACTTTGTAAATCACTTGGGCATTTACCGCATGCCTTGTCAGTGAGACTTCGAAAACATCGGTCAAACTGGACGCGCTTTAAAATTTAGAGTTAAGGAACATGATAGATATGTCCATTATCAAAAATACAAGAAATCATTAATTTCTGATCATTGTTGGAATTTTGGGAATAAATTCAATTTCAACAATGAAAAAATTACTTCGAACCTAATCACATCAGCTCATATTGATGAACTGGAATCTTGTTTTACCCATATGAATGCCGATTATCTTGTTAACGACATTAGTTCTTCACGATCCTTTCTTTTTGGTGCACGCATGGCATAAAAAATATCACTGACAACGATTCATTTCAGAAAATATTGCAAATTTCGTGTCAAACTACATGCATTTTACCCTGATTTATCTCCTTTCAGCCACTGTACTTTCTCTATCTTTGTTGCACATCTTTTTTCTCTCTTTCGGGTGCTATGATTTTTCTAGGTTTGTTTATCACTAGGCTTATTTTTTCATTTTTCTTTAGCAACTTTATGTTTGATATTTCAAATCGCAATTGTTTCTTTTCATTCACATCTGGGTCCCGCAGTGGACTGATCGTTAAGACACTGTTCCCAGCAGATCACCGAAGTCAAGCATCACAGGCTACGGTCAGTGTGCGGGTGGGTGACCACTTGGATCAGTCTGCGTAGGGACCGAGGGTGTGCGGTATTGGTCCTCGTTAAACTGTTCTACCGTAAAGTGCTCGACTTCACGTGCAGCTCGTCAGGCTACCGAAGCGGGAGTGCCATCTCCTCTGCAGAGGATCAAAATTGTGATGGCATGTCTTCGGATCATCCTACAGGGATGTTTCTCAGACCGTCACCAATAGCCCATTGTGCAACTCTAGTGCGACGTAAATGAACAACAACAACATTCACATCCGGCAGGTCTTGAAAATGGGCACCTGTTTCTGAGCTCGTGAAGCATCATCGGCTGTTATTGCCAATTTATATATTTTTGAAGCGAATGAAGCTTTTAATCAAACAATATTAACAGACAATGTAACAAACAACATTATATTCGTTCTTAATTTTTCAGAAATTTTTTTTTATAAGTTGTAATGTAAAATTAGTAATGAGTAGTAATATTACATATTGATATTTCAAAAGATATTGATCTAAAAAGAAACCAGCTGGATTGATATTGATCTAGAAAAAAACCAGGTAGATTGATATTGATCTAAAAAGAAATCAGGACGTGTTTTAATATACAATCAACTGTTCTATTTACAAGTGTATATCTGATTAGGAAAAATCCTGCGTAATTTGGGTTACTTTTCTGAAAGAAAGCAACCCAAGAACTACCGAGATTTCTGTGTAGCATATACATAAAATAATTCATTTTCATAATTGCTGTTTTATATCGTTCATGTATTCAAATTATTCAATGTATTATTCAATTCATTACATTCAATGACTGATATTTAATTTTTTCTACTGACCTTTTTCAGCATGATTTCTGCCTTTTCCACATTATAGTCTCGAGCTGTGTTGATTGAAAGAAAAGAATATTTTAAACAAAAATTATAAAAGTAAAACTAATAAGTATTTTTTTATTTTACTTAAAAAGCAGTATGAATCAGTAACAATAGATGACAGGACTATAAAAGATCGAGTATCCCTGAGTTTGAACCGTCCTGGCAGAAATTCATGCACGAAAATAGTTGAAAATATAATAATTTCCTTAAAAAAATCTAAGGACGAAATCAGAATAAATATAAACTGAAGTTGTGAATAAAAATTCTGATCATTCGGATTTCTGTTTTCGATAAATCCTCGTCAAATATTTAAATCATTTACTCAGATAAATACATGCATAAAAATAATTGAAAATATTTCAAAAATGAAATCAAAAAGATTATAAAACGAACAATTCTGGTTCACAAGTCACAATTCTGGTTATTTGGTTTTCTCTACTCAAAAAATCATATCTTAGAAAATACGGATCCATCCTGAATAACTTTTGATGTAATGATCGGATTGTCACAATCTGAAATTTAATCTTAGTGGCTCGAAGGGGTGATCTCAAATAAGCTAATTTATATGTGCAAACGATGCTAATGCTAAGTAAAAAGTTACGAAATCATACACAAAAATATGATTTCTCTGAATAAACATGCCTTTTACCTTAAGATCTCTGACCTCCAAGTTATAGGGGGTGGTCGTAATCAAGAAAATATGGTCCCAATAGTTTGATCAGGAGAGGGCTCCAAAGTTTGGATCCCTTAATGTTAATTTCAATTTTTGCGTATTTCGCTATATTTCGAGAACTTTTTAAGCGAATAGAAGGCTTTTTACGCACAATTATGAAATTTGTTTATCCAAAGATAATTCTATGCAAAAAATAACTTTTATTGAAAATTTATTATTCTTTTATTATTTTATTTATTAATGGTCGAAAAAATTTTGAATCGTAAGCTACTCAAATTTTTATATAATTTTAAAGAATATAATATTACTAGGCAAAATACAAAATTTGAGCAAAATTCGAACATTTCCTGAGAGATCGATTTTTAAATATCTAGTTAATATCTAGTAAATATCTAGCAATATCTAGCAATATCTAGTAATATCTAGATATTTACTAGATATTAATATAGTTCGATAGTTTTAATTATGAAATTATCCGACAACATTTAAATTTGGGATGACTTTTGTGATGTAAAATGTTTTGTTATTATTTGATCATTAAGTTCTCAAAAATAAACTGTTACTTTGTTCTTAAAATATTGCATACATTTTTGCAAAGAAAAGATTAGTTATAATTTTTAAATACACACTGGGAAATTTTAATTGTAACTAATGAATAGTATCTCATTTCATTGTAAGTCATAAGGGCACGAACAGTTTTGGGAACCACTGTATAAAATCCTACTTATATAAAACTTAAATCGGCAGATAATACTTTCAATATTACTGTTAAATATAATATTATTAGAAGTAATATTTTCTTTATAAATAAGCCATTGTGTTTCAAGTAATAAAATTTACCACTAAAAATAATTTATTTAAAATCGTTTTTGATAAATATTTGAAAGAACTTTGATATAGAATAAAAATGAAAGATTTTGAGGTTTTGATATGGAATTCTTACCAATGAGAAATCTGTGAAATAAATTTTTATCATCTTTCATGGGTGCATTCATATCTTTCTCTACTCTTGATCTTAACTGAAAGAAAAAAAGAGATTTTAAAATTGCCAAGTGCTTCAGAGAAGTAATGGTTTATGATGAATAAGTTGACATCAAAATTCTAGATTTTGTAAAATTATCAGTACTTTTTACCGTAAAATCCATTTTTACCGTAGCATGTTACGGAACAAAAAATTATCTGATATATATGATTTTTAAAGCAATAATTACCTTCAAATCAATAAATATCACAGTATAATATTTTGTGGTAAAACTGAATTTTACGGATGATACACTCAAAGCACCAGTAATAAACAGTAATTTGACCCGGAGATTTTAGCAGTGAAGTTTTAAATAGAATGCAGTAACAAATGTACAAATATACTTCGTAACAAATATACAAACATTAGTTACAATGGAATATTGTTATAATATTTGTCTCTAATAGTCATGTTTCCTTTTAACAAAAAACTAATATTGCAATTTAAAGTAAATGCTTCATATTGCAGGCATTAATTATCAAGATAAATTTTGTTATAGTTTTGTTTCTAATCAGTTATATTTCCTTCCTTAACAAAGATGTATACTGTTTTATGGTTAAAATGGATTTTGCGGTAAAACGGATTTAAACTGTAATTTGATCGAGAATTTCAAAATGACTAATAAAATGACATATCAGGAATGTCTTATGATACAATTGAGAAAAAAACATCGTAATTGTGTACAGATAAAAACTAAAAGTATAAATTATGATAAATATATATTTTATCTAACATAAGTGTTGCAATTTTAAACGAAATAGATATTTGAATTAGATAAATTAAACATTTTAAGAATAATGGTTTGGTTACACTGTCAAATATAGGATTAATAAAAAAATGTCGGAAGTATGTAACTTAATGAAAAATGAATTCTTAATCGTTAAAATAATTTTAAAATTGGAATTAAAATATTAATTTTAATAGTCATTTGAATTGCAGCAGAACAATTAAGTCAAATAAAGTCGAATCGTAGCCGCAACTAACTCCAGAGATGCAAGGTATGGAAAAAAATTGGTTTTGATGTCAGTTGAGCAACTAGTTTTGTTCATGCTGGAACATGGGGAAAAACACTTTAAAATTGCTAAGTTTTTTTCATTTTGATTACTAGATGTATATAATTATTTACCTATTAATCTGCAGAATGCAAACTTGCAACTAAAGTATTCTTTTTTAATAACACTTCATACGTTATAAAATTTTATTGATATATGAGGTCGTATCATTGATAATTGAGATCAATTGGCTTTTTAATACTTTACCAGAAAGTTTTATTCAATTATTAAAGCAATATTTGCATATATAATAATTTTGAAGATGCTTAAAGTATCCAATTGGTTTAGACACAATTATTTTTCTTATAAAAAGCATAATTAAAAAATTTATGTTTCGAAAGCAGGGATCTTAAAATTAAAAAGTAAAAAGAAAGTTAAGTTATAATGTATTTTTTTAAAAAGTAAAGACAAATTTGAACTTTAAAATTACAGATTTTTCTTGCCAGGCTGGTAGTTCTACAAAAAATTATAATGCATAAATTTTAGAGGATTTTTATTCTAAATAAATGTAATTATACATGCTATAAAAAAATCTTAAAAAAAGTTTAAAAAAGTCAATGAAATAGAACTTAATACTGGTTTAATATTGAATTTTTAACGAAAAATTCTCATATTCTCACGTAAAATTTGATAAAAAAAAGTACAAATAAGCAATTATATCTTAATTTTTAGTTCAAATCACAGTTATAAATTTAACAAAATCGACGTTCAGTATTCTAAGAAATTTCTCTATTAAACTTTTTTTGCAACCCGTGTCAGCATAAGGAAATTTCTCAAAATCAGCGCTCTTTAGAAAATGCATTTAAAATTCAAGAAATTTTTGTGAACAGAAAAAATAATTATTTGAAAATAAAATAAATTTAATTTGTTATAAAAATATGATTTATTCTAACAAAAATAAAGGTTAAAAGAATCGAAGCATAGAAAAAATATTTTAGATTCGTTTTTGTGAGTTTACTTCCGGTTTCAGTTTCATTTGCTTGTTGTAAGCATCAATTCATAACAAACAACAGAAGAAAAATATTTAACTGTTTTTGGAGAGTCAGATAAATTTTTTTATTATATATGATAATAATAATAATAATTTGTTGAAATCGCTGATTTTTACCCAGTTGGAGGCTCTTGAGTCTACTTTAACCATCCGCTTACTAGTGGTGCAACATGTGGACCGCATGTTAGGGTACAAATAGAACACCGTAAGCAAAGGGTTAATATCATTCGATTTTCTAATTTATATTAGTTCTAAATTAATCCAGGCATACATTTGTGAATTACAGTGGAATTTCAAATCAAAATGTAACTTACCTCTGCAATCTTACTCTCAACCTCTGGATCTAGAATTTCTGCGACAGTCATGATATTAGTTTATGGCTTACTTGGTTTTAATTACTAAAAGAAAGAGAACGTCAATTATTAATTTAAATCCTCTATATATAAAATCAGCAACACATCATATACTAAATAAAAGAGTTTATTAATGGTTGTACTAAATATATAACTTAGATATTAGCATAAAAATATATTTTAAACGTATGTTTAAAAATATAGTAGAGAAACATAGCTTTGATTTTTAATCTATTAAAACCTTACATGTTTTGATAAACGAATCTTTGGATACTAAATGATATTTGGATAAATGAATTTCATAATTGTGTGCTAGAAGTTTTTCAATTCGATTAAAAAGTCCTCGAGATATGGCGAAGTTAGCAGAAAGTAAAATTAACATTAAGAGGCTCATAATTTGGTCCACTCTCTCGAGCAAACTATTGTGATCATATTTCCCAGATAAAAGCTACCTCCTATATTTTGAGGGTGGTAAATCCGTATTCATCGTAAGAAAATTATGTTTATTGATTGAAAGTTTTTGTAAATTTTTGCGTCTAATTTCGTAATACCGTCTGCACTAATTAATTAGCATATTTGAGATCGCTCCGTCAAACCAGTATATATATATATATCTTACTATATATAAAATTCTAATGATGGTGTCGCAGTTTTCCATTGTTGTCAGTGCATTTTTATTGGCCAGAAAATCACGTGGTGTGATCCAGTTTTTCCTCATTCGTCTCCTTATTGTTTTGGTTGTAGTCAGCATAAAATTAATAAAAGTCATGCTTTTCTTTAAATATTTTTGAATCCCTAACTTAAAGTTATTTTCCTGTACTGCTATTATTAAGCTTTTAATTCAAGAGTTTAAAACTAAGAGAATTGCTGTTTTCTTATTAGTATTATAATGTAAATCTGCCTTACATTTTAAGATAAA
Organism: Parasteatoda tepidariorum; assembly: GCF_982258835.1. NCBI lineage: Eukaryota > Metazoa > Arthropoda > Arachnida > Araneae > Theridiidae > Parasteatoda > Parasteatoda tepidariorum. Next base: position 85,913,567 of record NC_141761.1, read on the forward strand.
GTTATTTAGAAAGGTGGTCTAACAATTATTATTTTTGAGCAAATAACATTAATATACTGTTATACGATCTGCTACATGCACAATGAGATGCAGGCAACAACAAAGAAGTTGTTAATCTATCCTTCCGTTTGGTAAGCGAAAATATTAAATTAAGTATGTGAACTCATCAAATTTGTTTCAACAATATAATGTTATAACAATATAAATGTTATTTTAAAAAAATGATTACTTAGAAAAATCACTTCTTTTTACCAATAGATCTAAATATCTAATATATATAATTCTCTTACGTGGCTCCCAAATTTTGGCTGTATTTCTTTTCCGCCGGTGGCAACGTTTGCTTTGTTTTGTTTACGTTACTATTTCTGTTACACGGCGAATCGACCCATGATTGCCGCTAAAAATGTCACATGCCAAATCTATCTGAGGTGACTCAACATATAGCGCTTTTAAAAACGGAAACTGAAATAACCAGAGAGCATCAGCTGCGGCAATCTCATACTATTAAGCTAGGCAGAAGTGAGTAGTCTTTGTCGATAGATCTCTATTTTAGTATTTTGTCGAAAGCGCTTTTTTTCGCGAATTTATATATGACGAATTTTGATTTATATCACGAATTATACTATAGCACATTTCTAATAGGTTTAACGAATTACATGTCATTTATTTGAATTCAAATTTATTTTAATGACTTAGTATTTACTAAAAAGATGTAATTTTTTTACATGGATTTGAATGATTGTTTTGAATTCTTAGAATTTTGTGCATTTGCAATGTACCTAAGTTAGTAGCGAGCGAAGCGATCTTGGTACGCGAAGCAAACCATATAAGATTGCGTAGCAATTTTCGGGGGTTGGCGAGCGTTAGCGAGCAGGGGGCGCAGCCCACTAGTATATATATATATATATATATATATATATATATATATATATATATATATATATATATATATATATATATATATATATATATATATATATATATATATATATATATATATATATATATATATATATATATATATATATATATATATATATATTGTGAAGTTAACATTAGATATAAATATATTCTTATTTTCGAAATTCGGGAAAACAAGGGTTATAATTTTATATTTTTTGGCAGGCGTATATATATAGATATAAAGGATGATTCTAAAAAGATGGGCAAAATTTTAAGAGGTGATAGTACACACCCAAGCAAACAATTTTTATCAAAGAATGCATGGTCGAAAACGAAACGCAAAGGTGCTGGCAAGTTGTTTGATGCAAACGCAAAGTTGTTTGATGCAAACGTGAAAGCTCCATTACTGTTGCGAGTTACTGTGCTGCATTACTTGTCGCCAAGCTTTCGGCCGCTGCAGGGAAAGCTCGTGATATGCCTGGTGTGTTTCAGAATGTTCGCCTATCTTTTCTTCGCCGTTGTACTGCGTGCATAGCCACTGCCGGCCACTGTTTTGAACACTTATTGTAATCACATGCCATTAAATTTGCTTTTATAACATAACTTCATCGTTCTTTGTGTGTTTTTGCCTCATATAAGAACATGAACTTTGACGCCCTCTACTCGCGATAACTCGAATCTGATAGGACGGACGAAAAACTTCGACATATCGGAACTTCGACTTACCATTAGTTTCGGTTTTGGACTTGACTTTCAAAATATTGTCGGATTATTTAATTAATGCTTATTAATTACAAATCTTCTAAATGCTTACAATATTTAGGATCATTTTTCGGACAAGCCATTTACGATAAGACTGTTTGAAGCACTTTATGATACCCTGGTCCATCGGCTGCAACTTTGCTGTTGTGTTTGGCGGGAGAAACTGCAAGTTTACTGCTTTCAAATTAGGTAGATCACTCTGCGCTGTGCATTTATCCATAAAGAGTATCACTTTTCTTTTTTTAGCGAAGAATTTCCGATTCAATTTTCTTACATAGCCTTCAAATAAAACTGATGTCACCCAAAACTTTTTGTTAGACTTGTAATCCAAAGGATACGTTTTTACATTCTTGAAACATCGGAAATTTCGGTATTTTCCGATAGCAAGTAAGGGTAATTTCTCTGTCCCAGACGCATTTCCTCCAACTAGGACAGTTAGACTTTCCTTGCTCATTTTACCCCCTGAGCAGTTTTCATCCTTAAACATCATAGTCTTATTTGGAAGACATTTAAAAAATAAACCCATTTCATCAGTATTGAAAACATCATTTTCACTGTATCCTTGAAGTAAATTTGGAAGCGTTTCATTTAACCACTGTTCACATACTTCAAGAGGGACAGCTTTAGCTTCTCCATGAAGAGTGCGAAAGACATTGTGTGTGTGTGTTGCAAAGGAAGAGGCAAGATATCAGCTCCTAGGTTTTTTTTTCTTGCTTTAAAAGATCCAAAAAAAAAGAGTTAAAGGGAGTAAATTTCGAGTAATCGAGAATAATTAACATGAAATTGAAGATACAAGGGTCGGGACCTCATAAAAAAAATCGAGTTACAGTAATATTCGAGTTATCGTACTTCGAGTTATAGCGAATTCACTGTGTGTATATATATATATATATATATATATATATATATATATATATATATATATATATATATATATATATATATATATATATATATATATATATATATATATATATATATATATATATATATATATATACAGTGAAACCCCGATTTTACGTTTTCGATCGGACTAGCGATAAAAAACGCTCGAAGCGGAATAACGTAAAATCGGGATTACGAAAAATCTATGCATATTTTTAAAAATTGACAACTACCAGTTAAATTAATGGAAAAGATTAGTAATCATCACTTCCTCTTTGTTTTTAGCTGCATACAATTTCATCTACAACTCGTTCAATACTAAAAAATTTTTTCAAATTTACTTCTTGATTTACATTTGCAAGTAAAAATTGTTTTAGAGTTTTTATGCTTTGAAGTTTTTATTGTTGTTACCCACCCCCCTATTGACAAATGGAACAGAAAGAATGCAAGAATTGCTCCATGCAGCTGAAAAGCAAGTTTTTCTTGTTCAAAAAACTAGCAAAAGTGAAACTTAAAAAACTAGAAAAGTGTGTGAGAGTTGCAGAATAAAAAAAAAATTAATTTGATCTGTTGGTAGAAAAACGCATCAAGCGGGATTTTCATAAAAGGGGTGACGCAAAATCCGGGATTTTTTAACATTATCGATATAGGCAATTTTCACGGATCAGCAGAAAATGACGCAAGAAGCGGGATAACGTATGAAACGGACAACGTAAAATCGGGGTTCCACTGTATATATATATATATATATAATTCTTAATTCTTTATAAACTACTTTGAAAATTTGCTTTTATTGACTTTTATGTTCAAGTTAAATAAATAATATCAATCTTTAATATCTAAACATAATTATAAACTGAGATACACAAAATATATAGAAGTTTTTTCTAAGCACTGGATCGATATAAATTTTCAGACTTACTTAACGTTGAAGAGAGACAATATGTTAGTGGTCTTTTCACTGGTTCATATGATCAAATATACTAAATTTGTTTGCGCTGTCGGAGGTAAGAGTGTGTTTATTTCAATATACGGTAAAGGTAGACAATTTTAGAAAATAATCTAGTCATTGAAAAAATATAAATACAAAGATAACAAAGTCATCCATATTTTTCGAAACAAGGAAAACCTTGAAATTTATTGGTTTATTAAATTACCTTTTTTGATCCTTACTGGTTATTTGCGAACGTAATTTTATTATTTTCTCAATCACCTGCAATCTTTTTCAATTTTAATTTCATTCGAAAAATCTTTGCGAAATCTTGATTGAAGACGTCATTCAGATAAATTTTTTAATGCTTTCATGCAAATCAATGTATGTGAAGACAAATATACCGATTAAGACTTCATCAGATTCTTAAGATTTACTTGGAAATTATCCAAAAGGAGATTGTTGTTAGAGATAATAAAATATGATTAGTAGCATGTGTTTTATTTTGGAGTAAGCATGTTTTTTTCTTACACCGAAGTCCAGCAGTGGACTGATCGTACAGGACGCCCCAGAAGAACACCGAAGTCAAGCATCACTGGTTACTGTCAGTAAGCTGGTTGGTGATTACTTTGATCAGCCTGCGTAGGGACCAAAGGAGCGCGGTATCAGTCCTCGTTTAACTCGACTTCTCACGCAGGTCGTCTGTCTACCAAAGCAGGAAAGCCATCCCTTCTGCAGAGGTTCAAAATTGAGATGGCATGTCTTCGGATCATCCTCAGGTCTCCCAGACTGTCGCCAACAGCCCATTACGCAATTCTAGTTTGACGTAAATAAAGTACTTACCTACTTCCTTAAACTGAGAAAAACGTATGGTCAAAGCTGCCTTCTGTCTGTATAGGAACACTAAAAAGCACGGTAATTTTTACCGAAACGCCATAATAGGATTTTATAATGTGTGATTAAGTTTGGTAATTTTAACATGATACCTTAGAATATGTTAAGAAAACCATTTACTCAGTTGCATTTAATTTTCAGTTTTGCTATTTCTGTTAAAACTATCAATAAACATGGTTTGTATTACCACGCTGTTAGGTTGGAAATGTGGTAAAATTTAGTAATTTTAACCGTACCAGTGTAGTTTGAGATGACAAATAAATGCTCAGTTTAATAGCATCTATTCAAGTACCTCTATTTAGTTAACGTCTATTCATCAGTCGCTAACTTTTTTTTCTTCAGTTAATTGTTTTTTCGCGTTCGTTTTGTTGTGTTAATTATATTTCAGTTTTTAAGTCTCTGTAAGCGTAATTATGATTCTGACAATATTCTGACTTGTCTCGTACTTTACTGACTCTTGTGTTTCCATCTTACCGTTATTATATTTTATTTTATATTTTATTTTATAACCGTCATTGAAAAGCTGACACGCTCTCAGGAAAAGAAAAAGAGGATTCAAAAAGGCAGGCTTGCTGGCGATCCATGGCAACACGTCGGAAAAATTGGCAAGGAAGACAGAAGCAACTCCAGGGAAAACCCTGGTTGATGTAGGTTCCTCACCAGTGACCTCACCAAAATCCCCCAACCAAAAGGCCTCAAAGAATTTAGTGAAATCTTAAAGTTAGCAATAGTAGTTACTCAGAAAAAAGAATTTAATAGTTTGAGTGTTCAAACATAATAGGCGAGGCATCAATAAAAAACATAGAAAAAAGTTAACAAACATTTTGTGATGATGAAAAGTACCAGATAGAATCTTGACCGGAATAGAATCTAGAAGACATGCCAATGCATAGTCAGTAAGATATGCATGTCATTACTTGTCTTATCACCTGAGATTTTGAGCACTACTTTATGCTCATTCCCTTAGCATTTGGTTTCTCATCGTGCGTGTGAGAATCATTAGAAACTACTTCAAGAAAAACTGCTTGCTTGTTGCAATAGGTTAATCGCATGCGGTAAGAATGGCCCCTTGAATATGAAACTTCGGATAAAATCTTAAACAGGAAAATGATATTTTATTTAAAGCTTAATATCTTTAAACTTCCTCCTAAAGGAATCCATATTTTCCTTTCTAATGATAGAATAATATTTTAATTTAATTTCAAACAGCCCTTTGCACGGGACTGTCGACGCAGTACCTGCGTCAGACTATAAAAAGTATTTAGTTAGGAGTGCATTTCCAATTAGCATTGTTTCATCATCTGAGTTACCCTTCCAAGTTATTATTTCTTCTAGTTTTGAATGACTTTGCATAATTTCAAAATGAGTTATTATTTCTGTTTTTATGAAGTCTTATGACTGCAATTCTTTCAAAACTTGATTTATTACACTATTAAAGCACATTAAATTGTTTAAAAAACAGATGCATTTTATTCGATAAGAAATATAAAATGTTCCAATGATGTGTATGGAAGGGAAAAACACGAATGAATTTTGAAACATTTATTCTTCATTTAAGATAAGAGGATGTCAGGGAATTAATGGATCAATCCATAAGTTTAAAGTAAGATCGGGTTAGTAATTTTTTAAATTTACTTATTTATAATTTTTAAATCAGCGAATTTTAAGAAAATTGTCTAGTTTTTGATCTCAAGTGTCTGTTTTGTATCCGGTTTTTATTTTAAGGTCTTTAAAATGAAGAAATTCGGTGCAGACATCTCTGGTCTAGACTTTTTTTTCTTGTCGATAAAGTGACAAAATGAGCTCAGCTATTAAAATTTTATTGGGTATAAAATGTTCAGATAAATATAAAACAGTCGACAAATTAACGAAGAAATTTCCATGCAAAATTATTTTTTAGCACAACACTCTCACATCACAACATTACAAATCAAACTATTCTAACATTACACATCACATTATTCTAATGTAAATCTAAAATCCAAGACTTTTAATAATGTAAAAAAAGTAAATAAATAATAAAATTTTCCAAAAGAATAAAAAAAAAATCAGTCAACTGGCTCTGTAATAGTTTTGAATTTAAATTTCTCCTTAGTAACAATTTTTTACTAACCTTCACGAGAATTTTCGCTAACCATGTTGTTAATGCAGGGTGGCTATGGTCTAGAAATATTTAAAAAGTGATTACACAATGTCTAAAATTTCACCAATTTTAATTCCACTTTCAAAATAAGATTTTAAAAATTTTAGCATGCAGATTTATTTACAAGTATTTCTTGATTAAAATGAAAAATTTTGTTTCGTTTAATATTTTCTTTCACTTTGCAAAATTTTTTAGATTCTTGCAAACCTGTGATAACTTCAAGCGCACCGTGCGCAAAATGAAATTCAGAATTCACTGAATAACTTCGGGATAGTGGTTAAAATTTTATGTCCTAGGATTCTTTAATCTGAATTGATTAAGAGCTAATTAAGCATAGACTATATTTTAAGTGTGGAAATTAGATACAAAAATTAACTTTCTCTGAATAAATATACCCTTTTTTTTTAAACAGATTTGAATTTTTGATGAATTTCTGAAGATATGGAGGGTATTCTAAGCTGATCAGCGTCTGCAGAAAACTGAAAAAAAAACTGGTACTAAAATTTCAAAATGTGTATTTGAAAACCCAATGCCTAACCTTTACAATTAAGTAATCTGAGGACGAAAACTCCTCGAGTCTCTGAAAAAGATGTATATATTTTTTAAGCAATTGAAAAGGTAAAAGGATAAGTTTTAGAATGCTTTTTAAAATTTCTTTTTACCATTTCAGTTTAGTTTTTGAGGACACTGGTCACCTTGTAGCCATTATGGAAAATATGGCCTTAATAGTTCAAGTAGGAATGCAATCTTTAATGTTAATTTCTTTCTTTTTTACGTGTTATGCTATATCTCGAGAACTTTTTAAGCTACGAGGGTTGCTATTTATATTTCTGGCCTAATAATGAAAAAACAAATATGTAGGATTGAAATTGGTTTTATTATTTTTCAAAATATTCTCCATGATGATCAATACACTTTTGCATGCGTTTGAACCAATTTTCAAAGCACTTTTTTCAGTCCGATTGAGGTAACTCCAAAACATGCGTTTTGAATGCACAACTGCTTCTTCGGGGGTCGAAAATCGTTGTCAACGTAATTTATTTTTGATGTGTGGGAATAAGAAGAAGTCATTGGGTGCCAAATCAGGGCTGTACGGCGGATGATCCATCGGTTCGATCTTTCGCTCCGTCAGAAATGCCTTTGTTTGAGTCGATGTGTGAGAGCTCGCATTGCATGATGAAGAATGATTCGCCTGTTCTTCTGCTTTTTTCGAATTTCTCCGATGACTTCTGGCAAACAAATGGTTGTGTACCATTCAGAATTGACCGTCCTGCGTTGCTCTAACGCCACTGTTGCCACATGACCGTTAATGTCGAAGAAACAGGCAATCATTTGTTTCGATGTGCTTCTTCCTCGAACAACTTTTGTTGGTTTTGCCTCGTTTTGGAAGATCCATACAGTTGATTGCTGTTTTGTTTCCGGCTCATATGCATAGATCCATGATTCGTCACCTGTGTTATACACAGCCTTTGATGTACCTTGAACGCATTTTTCCAACATTTCCTTGCACCAATCGACACGAGCCTTTTTTTGAGCGTTTGTCAGATTATGCGGGATCCAACGCGAACAAATTTTTTTTACGCTCAAATGTTCATGCAATATTTTATTGATGCTAGCCATACTAATGTCCAAAGACGCCTCTATCTCACGGTATGTCACATGACGATCTTGCTTTATCAGTTCACGCACAGCATCGATCTTTTCTGGCACAACAACGGATTTTGGACGACCTGCACGGGATTCGTCCTGGATCGAACATCGACCACGATTAAATTCGTTATACCAATTTTTTGCAGTGCTGTAGGATGGCGCTTTATCGCTGAATAAAGAATTAAGTTCATCGAAGCACTCTTGTCTTGACAATCCACGTCGAAAGTTATGAAAAATAGTGGCACGAAAATGTTCACGATTCAATTCCATTTTTTGAAAGAGAAGAACTTTTCAATTTACTGTCAACAACAAAAATGAAGATATAATGGTAAATCGTCTGCTGAATTTATGTTTAAAAATATCAAACTTTCGATTAAAATTGTCTGCGGTCGCCTAGCAACACTTACTGTTGCCAAGGCCAGAAATATAAATAGCAACCCTCGTATTCGAAAAACTTTTACATACATTCCTAAAATTCATTTATTCGAAGATAATTCTTTGCAGAAATTAATTATTGCTTATTATTCTTCTATTTAATGACAGTCGAAAAATTTATGAATAATAAAGTATACATATTTTATATCCGATACAATGATAAAATTCAGTTTCAGTGACAGTATCTTACAATCGTACCTTACAGTCATACGTGAATTTTTCTGTTAATTGGATTCTTGTTGTTCCAAGTAAGTTTTCTTTCTGTATTTGTCTTGTTTTATTCTAATGATTGTTTGTGCTTCTGTTTTTTAAAGTTTTTTTAATTTTTATTATACTAGTAAGTTTTCTTTCTTACTTTCCTTCTGTATTTGTCTTGTCGTTTTTTCTACTGCTTTATGCTTCTGTACTTTACTGTATTGTATAACATATTTTTCTATTTATTCCTGTATTTTTCTGAACCTGGGCAAAACTTTTGGGGTACAGAGAAAGTGAATTTTAGACTTTTGTCTTAGCTTTTCTCGATAGAAAAAGTTTTGCATTTTATGACAATTCAAGGCTGGTACCCCCTGATGACGTCAGCTTTGATTGTCATGTTTTTTCAAATTTTTTGCTAATTTTTCTTCAATGTCTCATTTTGAATCTGATTTCATACGTCCAATATCGTCTTTACTTTTTAATTAGTATAAATAAGATGAAGCCTTCGAGCCATCAATTTTGAGTCTTAGTATATAAAAAACCAATCATTAGATAATAAAATTATTCAGGGTGTTCGCTTTTCTTATTTTGCGAAGAATGTTCTTCTTTGAAAAATGTTTTGACTATGTTCTTAAGGTACAGTATGACAGTGTTTCCCAAAGTGTGGTACGCGTATCCCCTGGGGTACGGGAACGATTTAATTGGGGTACGCGTTCTTACGCGAGATATCTTGCAACAAATGAAAATTTAAAAATTTTTTTTTTGTAAACAAAGCTAGCCATGAAAATTTAAGATTACGTATTTTTCAATTGACTAATTTTTGCAGAATTGACAGTTAATAGTTAGTGGTGTCAACAGCCAGTTGTGATTTTTAAACTTTTGTACTATTTTTTATAGTTGAAAATACATTCATTTTTTTATTAGTGGTACACAATGGTCATACGTTTAGGAAACAATGGAGTATGATAATATGAAATATTATATATATATATATATATATATATATATATATATATATATATATATATATATATATATATATATATATATATATATATATATATATATATATATATATATATATATATATATATATATATATATAGATCATCTTGATTAGGTATTATCACTACAGATAGAATCAAACACTGACTTGATTTAAGAATTTCGGTTAGAAATTGTTCGAGATTTTAACTACGAAAATACTTTAATGCATTTATTGGATTTTATTAGTTAAAATACTATGGCACATGATAAATATGTAGTTGAAAAAAATATCTTCGCTAGTTTGTAACCTTTTCAATCACTTTTCTACATCTTATACTCTTTTCTTTTAAATTCTTGTAATTAAATAGATTGTAATTAAATATCAAGAGCAGATTAGCTTGTTTTATTGTAAATGTCTACTACTTTTAATGTGAGGAGTAATTGCATTAATCATGGAATTCCTTCATGAGTACCAAAATGTTCGATAAATTGTATTTTATGTCATATATTTGGATTAAAAAGTAAATTAAACTTGATTTTAATTCTTAATTTTTGTTACGGAATTTGAAGAAATTTTTTTTCACAATTTATTATAATAAGTATGCATTTTATGCTAAAGCATTGAGACGAAAATGAAAATAATAATATAAAAAAGTAATTACGAAAAAAGAAACTAATAATAATGAGATATTAATAATGAAATAAACTAATAATAAGCACACCGGACAAAAAAGTCACCCTTAGAAAAATCATGAAAAACGTCATTTTATAACGTTTAACACTGCCTCTGAATTTGATAACAGCCTGGATTCGGTTAAGACGTGAGTTCACAAGGCTTTACAGGTACGTCCAATCCAGTTTAAGCCACACTCTGAGAATTTGATTCCTCAAATCCACCAAATTGCGAGGATGCTGATTTCTGCGTTTTACCAGTTGTTCCAACATGTCCAAAAATGTTTCAATGGTTTTCAAGTCAAGTGATTTTGCAGGTCCGTCGAGTTGTAACTGAGTGTCTGAGTGTTCACAAAAGAAGTCACGTGTTCTTTCAGCCCGATAAACTTTGCTGTTATCATCTTGAAACATAGGAGTATCGACAGCATACTCTTCGTGAAGATGTTGACTGAAAGGTAACACCTAATCATGCAAAGTGTTCAAATAAACTTGTTGGCTCATTTTAGAGACCACCTCAGTGAGGGGACTCAATCCATAATAAGAAAAACACGAATTTAATTCGAAAAATACTGTTTGTGTTCACAAGTAAAATCTTTTTGGTTAACTTTTGATTCGTCTTTTGCCAAATTTAAACACTTTTTTTTTCAAACAAAGAATTTGCAATTGAATGCTACATATTTTCTGGCAATGTAATTTCATAATGTTACTGTAATATACATTCTAAAGCTTTATCTATAAGAGCTATATAAGTATTTTACAAAAGCATTCTTAAACTATAAAAGTGCAAGGTGTTCAATGAAACCCGCAATTTATATGTATTTTTAAAATTTTTTATCAAAAATGAAAGCTAAGTATACATATTGGGGTTTGTATATCATATCGAATTTGTAAAATGGTATCGAAATCTAACAAACTACAATGTGAATGTCCAATAAGCACAAAAATAAGTATTAATGAGGCTTAAATGTTTTTAATGATCGTTTTTCAACTGTTTTCTGTTTCTTTCCATAATCAAGACTGCCTTGTTCTCTGTTTCATTTGCTTCACTGTATTGTGATCTGCTATATTTCGAATGTATTTCTGTATTTTTGATTTTTACCTTGCTTTAATATTAATTTTTGACTCCATATAAACATATATTTTGTCTTCAATTTCGACAAATATTAAAAAAACTATTTTTTAAGGGTATTATTTATAAAACACTCTGAATGGCTTAAAAATAAAAATTTTCATGCCGAACATTAGTAAATATCAGAGCATTAGTCTGCAATTTTAAAATTAATTTAAATTAGTCTGATGAATAAAATATCACAAACAAAGCGCTAAAGTATAAGTCAATATCATTTGGATGATTAGTCACTAATTTTAATAAAATTTTCTCCTCATTATCATTTAAATAAGCTCAATTAGCCGCGTGTAATTAAGGTCCACGATTGGCGGTGTGTATTTTAGGGGCTCGATTAGCTGTATGTATTGTAGGTCCGCGATTTGCTGTGTGTATTGTAGGTCCTCGCTTGGCTGTGTGTATTGTAGGTCCTCGCTTGGCTGTGTGTATTGTAGGTCCGCGATTGCATGTGCGTATTGTAGGTTCTTGGTTGTCTAAGTGTAAGAAAGTTTATCGCTAAGTTCTTTATAATAATAAAGTTTTAGTTTGAAGAAAATATGTTTAACTGATTTCCAGCCTAATATCAATTAGATTGTATTAAAAAAGCGAAAAGTATAATTGTTTTTTTCATTTAAAGCAATTTATTTCGAATATTAAATTTAATTACAAAATATGTTTAATTTTAATTTTCCAAAAACTTACATTTTTTTCCATCGTATAGTTCTAATAAGCTCTGATAATAATAGAGACTTAAGTAATGTTTTAGTTCTGAAAAAATTCCAGAATTTTTTTTTAAAAGCTTCTTATGTAATCACTCGATTACTTTATCAACAAAATTAAAATAATTTGATTACAATTTATTAAAAGAAGTCTTATCATACAAGAAAGAGTAAGAAAAATAGTTTTCTTTAAAAAGTGTGCAAACATTAAAATGTGTGTAAAGCGAGCTTTTAAAAAGCTGTTTTTTAAAAAAAGTAATTCATGCTAAAATCATCTGAATTTTACTGAAAGAAATAATTTAAAAAAGGAGAGCTTTTTAAGATAACAATTTAAACGTAAATGACTACATTTTAATTAATAACGACTTTTCATTAACATGTTCGTCGTTACAAACACCTTCAGTAAAATAAAAGTAAAGAAAATCATTAACTTATCTTAAAATTGCGTGTAAAAGATTCTATGAATTTCTTGCATATTGAAAAAGTTAATAAAATATGGATGAGATAATTTTTCAAATAGGAACAATTATTTAATTCCATACATTAACTAATGAACTTTCATGTACATTTAAATGATAAAAATGTTTGTAAACATCGTATGAAATATGTTTTAAGCATTTCCTTAATTTCGTGAAATACCAAAAAGACCGGGGTGGGTATTTCCGAGTAGGCGGTTTCTCAGCGCAAACGAGTACCCCCGCTGAATGTGTGGTTTTAATGACCAACCGAGGACGTCGTTTTTGCACGCATACACACTTCGACTCGGCTCTTTATTCACAGTTTTGATAAAAGCTGCCAATCGAGGACAAAATTATATTTTGCTGAAAATTTTTCTGGGAATATTTTTCTGGGAATATGACCCCCTGAGTCCGAAAATACCATTATCTAATCGAGCACATTCTCGGTTGGCGCGAGGGTCTCGGTTAGAAGGTGAAATTGCCCGTGTGTGTTCTCGGCTGCAGGTTCTTGTCAACACAACACATACAGAGAGGGAAACATCCATGCCCTGAGCAGGATTCGACCCCGCGGCCACTGGTTCCCAGTCAGGCACGCTGACCGCTACATCTTCAGGCCGGTAAACTCCATTTATAGATTCCCTGTATTTTATATCATTCACAAAAAAATAATTTTGTTCTTATATTCCAGTTCTCACATAGTATTCAGATTCAGAACAAGTTCTATTCAGAATGTGTAGCAAGATTTCCTGGTGTAAGCATATTTAATAGATTTTCCTATTAATTATACACTATCTTCCAATAAGTATTTGGACACATGTGATTGAAAAGAAAAATAAATAGTTGGTAGAGCCTCCACGAGAGGCAATTACAGCGTGAACCCTCCGAGGCATACTTTCCACAAGTCCTTGTATGACGGCTAGTGGTATTTTCTTCCATTCGGCTTGGAGAAGACCTGCAAGTTCCTTCCCGATTTTGGACGGGTAGTACACCCCATAATTCGACTATCCAACTCGTCCCAGAGGTTCTCGATAGGGTTCAGGTCTGGGCTCTGAGCAGGCCAGTCCATTCGATTAACCCTATTGGCACCATACCAAGCCTTGGTGACCCTCGCAACATGACGGCTGGCATTATCGTCCTGGAAGTAACAGGGGTCCATCCCGTAAAACTGTCACAACGTAGTACGAACATTGTTATCCAAAATAGTGCAGTAGACATCGGCGTTGAGCTTACCATGATTGGGGACCAAGGGTCCCAATCCATACCAGGAGAAAAACTCCCAGACCATAATTCCACCTCCGCCGAACTTGACTGCTGGTACAATGCATTCTGACAGGAGGCGTTCTCTAGGCATACGCCAGACCCTGCCATACGAACGTGAAGAGGGTGAACCTTGATTCGTTGCTCCAAAGAATCGCTTTCTTCTGATCAACGGTCCCATTTCGATGTGCTTTACACCACAATTGCACACAGTGCGGATGGACTTTGTGATCAATTGCTTATGGGCAGCAGCACGACCATGAAAACCAGGCAGATATGCTTTCTTACGGATGGCATTAATTGAAACAACACTCCCGTATGCATGCTTATTAAAACTCCAGGAGTATGAGGGCCATCAGCTGGTGCTGTTCTTCCGAATTTCTCTGAACAACACCAGTCGGTCTCTATGTCCCAGTTTCCGACACTCACCGCTCATCTTCCACTTCTTAATTACATAAGCCACTGTCGATTTTGGGTAATTCAGCTTGCTAGATATTCCCCTTAAGGATCGGCCATTTTTGTGTTATCTGAAAATTATACCTTTTTCGAAATCTGAGAGCTCCGAACTGCGTGGCATCTTGCATGGGACTAATGCCGATGTTGTTCCCTATACGACATATACCGGTGGAAGGCGTGACGTATCTCAGGACCGCAGATATAGTCATTTGCATAGGTGTCTAAATACTTATTGGTAGATAGTGTATAAAAGTGAAGGAGTGAAACTTTAAATGCTCCACTTCTCTAGGTTTTTATCCCTTTGCACTCGAAGTCCTTTTAAACAATCAAAAAAGTGAACGCAACAACTAACATTTTGAAAAAGTTTTCATAAACTTACCTCATAATATCTGGAGATCACTGAATGAAGTGGCAACTGAATACTAAGATAAAAAAAATTTAACAATTAGAGTGGTGGGTAATTTACAGGCGACAGTGGTGACTAACAGTCACCTCTCGAGTGCAAGGGGTTAATAGTATCTTATTTTGACTAAACATAGAAATGAAATTATTTCGTGACCGAAGGATTACCACCACGGTTAAATCATATGCTACATATGATTGAGACAACAGAGACTTCCTTTTTTGAATTTATTTCGATAACTGAAAAAGGTTTTATATTCAAGGCGAATCAAGAAAAAGACCTGAATGTTGATAAAATTAACTTTGAAATTTGTTGTATGATAAATGAATTTTTGTCAAATCAAAGAGTACTCTCTTTCTCATTAAATTGAAATATTTAGACGATTCCATCAAAAATCATGAAAATTGTTTTTAAATGTTTTTTTCCGCGCATGCCCTGTATAAAAGATCAACTTGATTTACTTATGTTTTGCACAGTTTTAAACAATTTATTTTTCGAATTTTAAAGCAAGAATTTTTAAAACAATTTTTTTCAAAATTTTACGGAATGTTTTAAAAGTTATAGCTATAAAAAGGAAGACATTTTTTTATTTTTTATTACGGAGTCAAGTTTTTTGAAATGTGTGTATTTCTATGGCATATTATAATCTTTTTCCCCTCTCAGTGACGGGGGGGGGGAGCTCAGTGAGTTAAACAGAAATAAATAAATAAATAATAGTGTGTTTTATATACTAAAGTGAAAGGAGTAAATAATGTGATGTATATAAAATGCATTTTTCAGTCCTACTGTCTTGTTTGGTTGTTGAATTTTAATAATGATATAAATTTTATTTTATAATTTATTTCTTGAATAAAAGATATGCTATAAAGTCTTTTTCAAGTTTACAAAAATGTTTAAGATATTGAAAGTATTTCGAATTTTTAACTTAAACAGTTTGTATTTTACCAGTGCGAAAAGGGGAAAAAACATTAATTTGTCAGTTTGTAAGAAAAAGAATGTACCAAAATTAGTATTTAATTTTTAAAAATTATCTACATAATGTATAAATGTTTTTTTCTTCAAGAAAATGTGAATTTTGATGAAAAGCTAAATAAAATTGACTGGCGAGCTCATCTGTGAAATGGAAAAGAAAACAGAGGATTTGAAGTTTTTTCTTATATTGGATAAGATGAATGCAGATGTAGAAACTTGCTCCATAAGAGCAATTGACTTTTTGTTTAAGAGTCAATTTGTTTTCAATGTAATGTACAGTAAATCAAGCTCTATTTTCTTCTCGTTTCTTCAATTTATGCTCTATGAGCTGAAAAAGGTGCTTCTAAAGGCACTATGGAAAGCTAAAATATTCTAATATCTTGAGTGAACAACACATAAAGAATATATGTATAAGAAGACATATACAATAAAATATCTTCTTTTTTCTGTAATTAAATTGTCTTATTCACTAATGCATTCTCACATTTTATGTTAAAAGTCCTAACCCTTTGCTGTTGTATCATAGCTTTCATGCACCAATTTTTTTTGCAAGAATGATGACTGCTCCACTTCGAAAAAAAATTTTATAAAATTGTAAAGAATTAAAAGCTGAGACCTGCATAATTTTGCTGACATGAAAGTTACATATTTTCAATAATTATCATTGATAACTTAATGTGACTTCAAGAGTTGTGTTACGTATGCATATAACGTTATATAAAAGCAAGTTAAAAATTACCAAAGATGTTATTATCTTTTTTTAACAATTAATTTGAGTTCAGTTCATTTGTAAATTACAATTGAACGATATTAATTTAATCACTAACGATAATTGAATTTAAACAATTGAACGATTAAAACCGGGAAAACCTGACATGGTCAGGGAATTTTATTTTAGCTTAAAAAAGTCAGGGAATAGTCAGGGCAAGGTGCAATTTCTTTCACAAAATCCTGCATAATTCGTATTTTATACCTGGAAAATAGCCAGTCTTAAAATTGTCAGTAACAGTAATTAGTTATTGAGAATCGAGTTAAACAATTCTAAATCTATTACAATTATTTGTTGCTAAAATTTTACATTTTAGTCAAACTGAAATGTTCCCATACTCATTTAATGAAGCATTTTTTAAGCAGAAATTTGCCATTACAAATAAAAGAATAAAGTTTTTCTGGTGAAAAATTGAATGATATAGATAAAATATGGTATTGATTTTAGTTGTAATTTACCTGAAAAAGTTAGGGAATTTTTTTCTGAAATTGAGTGGGTACCCTGTTAAAAAGACGTTATGCTTTTGCCAATATGTAAAAATATAATCCTAAGTATATTTTAGCTAACCTTTCATAAATATAATAACTGGAAAAGTTACCATCCGAATAAAATGGAATGTAGAAGAATTATCATAGCTATGTTCCCAAGAACTAGGATGGAAATATTTAAGTACGATTTGACGTACTAATAAAGTCACTTTAACTACTATTTGAATACCTAAATAGAATGAAAAATTATGTAAACTGTTAATAAAAATTGGTTTAATTACAAAAAGTTAAAAATCTTTAACATTTTGCACCTACGTCGGTCACGAAGCTTTCGATCTCTAAAGAGTATTATCTTGCAATTATATTCGGTATATTGTTAAATGCAGATGGATTACTCAGTTTTCACTTTTTTATCACTTTTTTAACTATTTCAAAACTAGTTTGACTAGTTTCAAAAATAAAAAAAAAACTTATTAATTACCGAACAAACCATTGATGAAATTTAAAAGAAATGAATGCTGATAAATCATTTCTATTACACATGTTAAAGATATTTTTATTTTCCGCCTATTTATGATAGGCTATAAATTTTTTAAAGACCCTAACATAAAGCGCCTGCAGTCCAATTTTTACTTAAACCAGCTCCTTACTGGCCACGGCGTGTTCGGGATCTATCAACAAAAATATTTCAGGAAATCAGCTTCATGCAATTACTGTGGAGTGAGACAGGACATTAAGCATCTAATTAAGCACTGTCCAAGATTCCGGGCACTTCGTGGAACCCACATGAATAACTACGAAGAGGAACACCAATTCTTTGCTTTATTAACCTGCAGGAAAATAGTGACTCAAATTATTAAGCAAACCCTAGAGGACATTTTAGCCCCAGATCAACTGACCCCAGTCATGAACCAACAATAGAACATGGCATCGTTAATTTATACTGATCAACTTTTAGCCTTACACTTTGAAATTTTATCAACTTTTGATTTTAGATTTCATCGACTTCTATTCGGACTTTCACTTTTATACATTTACACTTAAGACTTTTAGCTCTCATTGATTTTAGTTTTGAGATTTTTTTTTTATCTCTTGTTTCCTTATTATTATAATCATTTAATTCTCGGCATTTACACCGGCTCTATTAGATTTCATTGCCTTTAAAACATGTTTTTAATTGTCAAATGTTTTAGTTAATCCACTTTTAACTGTTCACCACCACTGTCATTTGGCAAAATTTTACTGTAATTTTAGTTTTAAGAGAAATTTTTTAACGTAATAATTTAACTTTTATCTCCGTACACCCCCCCCCCCTTGGGATGGGTCGGAGTCAACCTATCTTATTTATGATAGACATTAAGAGATTCAGTGAAAAGGATTAATTTAATTTAAATATGATTTAAATGACATTCAAGTAAAAAGAATAAATATTGATAGTATGATTAAAATATATTTACTTGAACGATGCTAATTATGAGTGAAAAATGATTGAAATTCACGCAAATTCAAGTTAAAAGGACCCAGTTAAGTGATACATAAAATCACTCAAACACGATTGAAAATCACTCCAGTTTGAGTGAAAAGGATCTACTCAAGTTAATACTGAAAATCACTCGAGTATATTTCACTCAAGGTGAGAAGGCTCCTTTATTTTAGATGAAAGAGTGAAATAGTTGAATGATTTTCATTCGTTCATTTTAAGTTAGTGAGTACAGTTATAAGAATACAGTCTTTTTGAATTTTACACATTTCGTTTTTCATTAAATTTTTTTTTAACATTGTGCTTTATCTCTATCTAGATATATGCTTGACATAAAACTCTCTGAGTGTAATATGAATCTTAATTGAATTTGCTCTTTTATTGAGATTGTATGCATATAATAGTTATAACACCAGTAACAATTAATAGTAATAAATATGGTAGTAATATAATATTTTTCTCCATCATCTTAACGATTAATAATTAATTTTGATCGGGAGCATTTTGTCACTATATTCATAAGCAAAATATGATTCGAGAAATCATAACTAGAGTTTAAACTTGAGTTGCCTTTCTCAAAACTTAATAATAGTATATTTTACGTACATCTCATGCATTATTCTTTTATTTAATTAATGTAGTGTGCACAAAAATACATTCGTTTCTGCAAAATGCACCTATACACATACAATCTTAAAGTATATTTACTCAAAAACTGAATTTTTTCGCAGTCTAGCTTCTCTTTTTGTGTATGGAGTACTTTTTTTCAATTTGTGAAATTTTCTAGGAATAATTTTTATTTTAGTACTGGATTATTGAGAAAAATATAATTCTTACTACCATAGCTGGATGTGTCTAAAATCATCATTAGGTGCATGCGATAAAAGTTATTTTAACATTCCAAACTTCAAAAATGATGTGTAAAATTTATTTTACGTAGGGGAGAATCAAATAAACCCGCCCACTTAAGGAGTATTGCTAGTATTTCTGCTTAATATTGAGTAATAATCAATATTTTTGTATGTTTCTATTGTTTTATCATCTAACAAAATAATGCAAAAAGAATAAACCAAAAAAGGAATAGTTTAACTTAAAAAAATAGAAATTTAAAAAATTTGACTGTATTCAACATATTTTCAAAATTGTTGTTTACCATGTTACCAGCTGCATAAATAATCTATTTTAAATATAACAATTAAAGTCCGATGGCCCATTGACTTGAAAAAATATTCTATACGTATGAAATTGACAAGAAAACAGTTAAAATCTTAAAAGTTTTTACTCCAAAATGGTATCTTAAGTTGCCATACGTCTTTTTTCTGCACTTAAAAACTGTGGTGTAATTTCTCTCCGAATATAATTTTGAACAATCGAAAAAATTGTGTGAACGGAGCACTTTATTCAAGGTTACCACTAAATCACGCGTTCATATACGACTTACATGGTGTAATTCAAATCTAAACACCTATAATAGAACAAAATTTTGCTAATTTCTTTCTCATTTGAGCAAAACGAGAATTATTTTCCCTTCCGAAAATCTTGATTGCTGGCAATAAATATGCATGTTTTTAATTGTGTGATAAGGACAATTATATTTTATTTTTTAAGTCTCACTGAGCTGTATTAATTGAAGCAATAAATTTTTATATTCCTACTGCGCATATTAATAGGGGGCGTTGTTTTCTTTTATTTCAAATGTTTCTTTTACATTGAGTTAGTTTCATGAATTTGCTGTTTGACTAGTCCACTGTGAATTTTTGTATTCTCATTTTTGTATTATATTCTCATGATTTTATGTATTTTTGTATTCTTCCTGGACTTTTGTAAAAAACTCGGGGTACTGAGAGAGCATTTTTTGACATTAGTCTGGCTCTCTCAATAGAAAAGGTTTTGCTTTCATTGCTTCCTGAGCTGGTACCCCATGAAAACGTCAGCTTCGGAGGTTGTATTGTTATTTCCATTGTTTTCTTTTTTCTTTATTGCTTCAATTATTCTTTCTTATGAAAATTTTGCTGCTTTGCGCGTTTCTATCGAAGAAAGTTCCGTTATTATAGATTTAAATATTTTGTATTCTTTTTCTTATGAACTGTATTAAGTGATTTTAGCATGCATAATTGCTATCAGCTTCCGTTCTGTTTCGCCTTGCTCGAGTTTATCTTTTTATTCTTTCTATGCTACTTTTAAATTTGATTAACCAAAACATTTTGCTTTTGTGAATTAGTGTAAATAACATACTAAATCAATGATTTTTACTTTTGTATTCCAAAAATACATTTAGTGTCTCTGATGTGCAAATTGTATTTTACAATTAAAAAATTTAGTGATACTGAATGCAAATAAGGGTGGCGGCTATTTCACACCAAGTAGTGTACTAGAACATTCTTGATGCAGTTGAACACCATTTTGTTGTTAAGTAAGTTGCCACCATTTTTGGTATTATGATACATAATTTCTTACAGTGTGGGATATCTTCAAGTATTTTGATTAACGTAGTTTTCCAGAATCCTTCATAACATGAAAGAGAAAATACAAAATACTAGTGGTCTGCGTCCCCTGCTCGCTAACGCTCGCCAACCCCCGAAAATTGCTCCCCAATCTTATATGGTTTGCTTCGCAAACCAAGCTCGCTTCGCTCGCTACTAACTTAGGTACATTTCAAATTCACAAAATTCAGAAGAATTCAAAACAATCATTCAAATCCATATAACAACTTTTCTTTAAAAAAAATTACATCTTTTTAGTAAATACTAAGTCATTAAAATAAATTTGAATTCAAATAAATGACATGTAATTCGTTAAACCTATTAGAAATGTGCTATAGTCTAAAATCTTAAAGCGTAACAGCACGCCTGAGACTCATTTTTCAATGAATAACTAATAACAATAATAAAACAAATAAATTCGTGATATAAATCAAAAATCGTCAAATAAATTCGTAATACATAAATTCGTGAAAAAAAGCGCTTTCGACAAAATACTAAAATAGAGATCGATCGACAAAGACTACTCACTTTTGCTTAGCTTAATAGTATGAGATTGCAGCAGCTGATAGGGTGAATTTCGGAAGAGATCACATTTGATGAGAATGCTCTCTCTGGTTATTTCAGTTTCCGCTTTTAAAAGCGCTATACCTAAGCTAGACTCGGCATGTGACATTTTTAGCGGCAATCATTGGTCGATTTTCTGGCGTTGCCATTCGGGGAGTTGTAATGAGGCTCTTTTTTGTCGCCGTGAAAGAGAAATATATATATAGATTGGCAAAAATGTGACTTTAGCCTTGATAGTGTGTTTTTCAGTCAGTTTACGTTTCTCTCTAAATAAAATGTAATCTATATATATATTTCTCTTACACGGCACCAAAAAAAAGCCTCATTACAACTCCCCGAATGGCAACGTTAGAAAATCGGCCAATGATTGCTGCTAAAAATGTCACATGGCAAATGTCACATGAGGTGGCTCAACATATAGCGCTTTTAAAAACGGAAACAATAACCAGAGTGAGCATTATCAGGTTGTTCAATTCAGATTCATGCCCTAAAAACATGATAATATTTAATTTAAACTCAATTAGGAATTAAATAGGCTGGCTTTCTCCATGACTATGAATAAGTCACAAGGCCAGACTTTTGAGAAAATCAGTTTAGTATTGACTACACAAGTTTTTAGTCATGGGCAACTTTATGTTGGCCTGTCAAGAGTTAAGTCATTTGACAGCCATTCAGTAATTGCTCCAAGATGCCAAATCTATAATTGTGTTTTCAAAGAAATTCTAAATGCTTAGTGTTAATTTCTTAGAGCTTTGCAGAAAAAAATGTTTTTTTGGAAAAAAATTAATTGAAACTTCTATTGGCAGTAGGCAAGGGGAACTGCCAAAATCAAAACTCCCCGATTAGAAATGCAGCATGGCGACCTCCACGTAGTGCTATTTTTTCTCGGGTAATGCTAACAGCTAACAGGGGTCGTATTTCTCGGGTAATGCTAACAGCCATGCATTTTAATTTATTGTATGTAAAACATCCTTATTTTGTTCTAAAATGTTATGTACTTTATCACAAATGTTAACTAATATAGAAATTGATTTCAATAATGATGATCACCAAAAAATATTTCATTTGGCGATAAAACAAATTTTTGTGTTCTTGAAAATGAAAGACTTTTTGAGGGTTATTATCTCACAAGGAAAAGTTAAGGTTTAAAGTTTATATTTTTAAATAATAATTTTTTTTCTAAAGCTTTCAGAATTTCTAGCATTAACTAATTTATTATACACATTTAGTTGAATTTAGGTGAGTAACTGCAAAATTTGATAATTTATTTTGCTAATATGTTTCTCATTTAGCTAATGTTTTGATCTTTTCACCATGTACAATCTAAATAGCTATTATACTTTTTTAAAAGCCAATAAGAACATTGATAGAATTCTTCTACATAAGTACAATACTATGTCTTTGATGATAAAATACTATGTCTTTGATGATAATATGCTATGTCTTTGTGCTAGAACATTGTGTTCATTGGCGAGCGAGCGCAGCGAGCCATGGTTCACGGCGTGAACCACATAGGATTGCGTAGCAATTCTCGGGGGTTGGCGAGCGTTAGCGAGCAGGGGGCGGAGCCTCCTAGTGTATTATATTCATTCACATTTCTTTCTTATTCAATGAAATTCTGAATAAAATTTTATTCCTTTTCTTCAAATCTTTTTCATGCTTATAATAGGTTAATGTTACTTTTATTATTATCATTTATAATAATAGCTGGATATTTTTAATCAATATGCAACTTTGGGACATACTTTACACAGCAAAACATATCCTTTTAGATCTTTGAATTCCCAGTTAAGTATTGTACTAAATTTCCTTTGATACAATATGGTAATCGTTTGCTTAGTATATTTGCTAGATGAATCATTTTGCTGAATCAAATTTGCTTTTACATTAAGACATGATTGAACATTTCGAATATTAAGTGACACGAAAGAATTTAATAGTATCTAAAAAAGCAATTACGAGCTTCATTTAAAAGTTTCTTTTTGCACTGAAAAAAAAGCTCAATACATATTACTGGCAAAAAAATCTTGAGAACAGAAGTGCATCGTGCCACACTTAGTACATAATAAGAAAATCGCAAAAAAAACCAACTTCCAAGTAAATTATTTTCAAGTAAATTACTTCCAAGCAAATAACTTGCACAGACTTGTGTTGAAAATATACATTTTATTAGTCAACATCCAATTTCCATCAACCAGTATTATTTAAAAGGCGTTTTCAAACAGCAAGTTGTAGAAGTGGTCTCAGTGAGTTATTATTACATAACAGTATAATCCAAAATTTTTTTTAAATCAAAAATCTGAAATAAGTTTCTTCAAAAATAGTATTTTAAAATAAAGAGTTTTGCTAATTTATAAATTTCGAAAAATTAGTAAAGGAACTTTTTCGAATTCAAATTTATATTTATAATAGTAATTTTGCTTTATTTTGTTAACTGATGAAGTAGTTGTTGAAAATATGATGACAACAACCTATCAATCATTAAAGATACTTTTTATTTTGCTTATTTTTAAACAGTTAATATTTAAAATATTTATTTTTTGAATTTATTATTTAATATTGAGTAACACATATTTTTTAGATAAGCTTCTCTTTTTCCAATTTCATGGAAAATAACTTACTTAAATGATTAACATTTAGGTTTGTTTCATAATCGTTATAAAACTTTATAATTGTTAAGGTACTTCTACAACTTAAGAAATAGGCATTAAGTCGTACATTAAATCAATTTTGAAAAAAATTTAATTGCTTAATTATCAAATCTTTTCAAAATTTAATTAATCAGATTATGCATCGATTATTTGTTTAAAATTTTAAATAAATTAAAGTTCGTTTCATTTCTATTTTATAAAAATTTAGTAGCGATTCAAATAGTTTATCAAATCATATGATTTAACTAAAATATACAGTAAACATACCTATGTAGTTTTCAAAGCATGCTAGAAATCAGTACTATAATTTTCTTTCGTGGTAATTCTATAACAAGACACGGCATTCAAACTATTTTTTTTAACGAATTTAGCAAACAATTTTTATCGGCATTAAAATTAATCGAGTCACCTAGTATCTTTGTTTTTATATCTCAAGACTAGGCGAATATAAATATTTTTTCCAATCGTATCAAACTGAATTCCTATATTAGAATAACAATGAACTATTGTTATCTTCTTAGAGCAAACTAATACCATGACTGTGATATAAAGCATATTATATCTGCATCATAAATATACAGATAAAACATCACAAGCAGAAATTGACAGTCTAGAGTTGCTCAAGATGCCATTTCTTTCTCGTGGTCCTTCGGGGTTTTAACAGTTACTTTGTAGTAGATTTCTTTGGACCTCATCCAGCTGTACGAGTTGTCAAACAGGAGTATATCTGTAAATATTATATAAAAGCTCATTAAACGAATTTCAAATTAAATCAAATTTTAAAATTACACAATACGAAGAAAAAAATTGTGAATTTCTGTATGTTTTTATCATATCTCATCAATTTATCTAACGTATATAATTCTCTTACTTGGCTCCCAAATTTTGGCTGTATTTCTTTTCCGCCGGTGGCAACGTTTGCTTTGTTTTGTTTACGCTACTATTTCTCTTACACGGCGAATCGACCAATGACTGCAGCTAAAAATGTCTCATGCCAAATCTATCTGAGGTGCCCCAACATATAGCGCTTTTAAAAACGGAAACTGAAATAACCAGAGAGCATCAGCTGCGGCAATCTCATACTATTAAGCTAGGTAGAAGTGAGTAGTCTTTGTCGATAAATCTCTATTTTAGTATTTCGTCGAAAGCGCTTTCTTCACGAATTTATATAATACGAAGTTATTTGACGATTTTTGATTTATATCACGAATTATACTGCAGCACATTTCTAATAGGTTTAACGAATTACATGTCATTTATTTGAATTCAAATTTATTTTAATGACTTAGTATTTACTAAAAAGATGTAATTTTTTTAAAAAAAAAAAAGTTTTTATATGGATTTGAATGATTGTTTTGAATTCTTAGAATTTTGTGCATTTGCAATGTACCTAAGTTAGTAGCGAGCGAAGCGAGCTTGTTTTGCGAGGCAAACCATATAAGATTGCGCAGCAATTTTCGGGGGTTGGCGAGCGTTAGCGAGCAGGGGGCGTAGCCCACTAGTAGGTTATATTACAAAAGCAATGTGCGGGATCATGCGAAAGAAAACTTTGTATTTTGCCTTAGACAAATATTTAAACAATTATAACTATCAATATTATAATTATATCATTTCGAATAAATAAGCACTTTTTTTACTCCAAAAAACATGTTATTTCCGAATTATATTTAGTTTGCTAAAATGTTGCGATTAGGGCATTGCGCATAATTATATTTTTCCGTTTGCTTTTCTAATTAATGGAATTAGTTTCAAGAATAAAAACATAAGACAGAGAATATCGCTATCCTTCAATAACAAAAGAGCTTTTCATTTAAGTAATAACTTTTTGTACTCCGATAAAAATATCACATGAGTCTTAAATTCGCTTTGGCATGGATAAGTAACATGATGATGTTATTACTAAATAATATTTTTCTAGTTTTCTTTTTTAGACTTAATACACAGAGAAAAAAATATGATAAAATTACCGAATTGTATGGTAAGAAGATTTCTGGTAAAAAAAAATTAATTTTGGTGATAAAAACCAATATATACGGCATTTAAACCATTTATTTGGTAATTTTTTCCGTTCATATGGTAACGGTTTACCAGAAATTCTGGTTTTCAAAATTATAGTTCTTATTATCATGCATTTAACAAAATATACAAAAGTAAAAATTAAATAACCGAATAAATGTTTTTTTTAACGTGCTCTAAGGTATCATGATAAAATTATCAAATTTTACCACATTTAACAAGTTCAATCACACGTTATAAAACCTTATTATAGTGTTGATTTTCCAAAATCATGATCAAGGTATTTCAGTAAAAATTTCCGAGAGTTTTGGTGTTCCCATAGAACCAGAAACACGGTAAATTTTCTCATATTCTTGTAACTTCAACCATACATTTTTCTCAGTATAATCTGTGAAAAATAGCATTTTTGATTGAAATATTCTGAGAATAATATCATAATTATACGAAAAATCTATTGTTGACTTCTTAATTTTATATTTCAAATTTCTGGTTCATTCAATTTGCGTACATTATGTAATTTTTCATAGGAAATTGCACAGTTTAAAGTGATGTTGAAACACGTAAAATCTTAAAGTTCAAAATTTTTAGAACATTATAAATTAAATAATTACAAATAATAAACAATTATATAAAAACAGCTTTTTTGCATGGAGATTTCTTTGAAAAAACCAGTCTCATTATGTGCATTTTTAATTGCTTCATAAATCCAGAAATATAACACAGTACGCAAATTTATTATGAATTATTGTGTTCGTAGTACGTGAATTTATCATTGAAGTTCGTAAACATACTCCAAAAAGCTCACCGTTTTAAGTTATTAAAAATATATTTTACAGATCAAGGTTAGTTTTGTCTGTACATTTCGAGACTAAAAAGTTTTAAAACGGGGAAAAAGAGTGTTTTCGAATCTGATTTCACACTTAAATAACCATCTGTATGAATTAATTAGTAAAGTTAAGATACCCCCTTTATCTTAACTTCTTAATTTCTTTTTATCTTAAATTAGTAACTTTTTTCTTAACCTCTCCTTTGAACTTCTTGTAAGCATTTGAGCATTGTAGCATTTGTAAGCACTGTTGCATTTGAGAACGTAAAAATTAGTGCATTACATAAAAATATCATTCAAGGAATAATTTCAAAATATTCATAATTACATTTCAATATTTTGGAAATCATCACGTTCTTGATCAAATATGGCCATTATCGAAACATGCTGCATTTACCATATTGTTTTATATCTATATTTTTCGACTTAATTATTGAAGCGTAGACCATATGCTGTTCAGCTGTTTTTATTTTTGAGAGCTTAAAAATAAATAAATAAATAAATGAAATTCATATATTATAGTAATTTATTTAATCTAAAGTTTCGGGTGGAAGTTAATAAAGTAACAAAATAGACCATTTCATATTTTCCCTGTTTAGAAACTTTTATCTATTTAGAAACGTAGGAACTAAGGGCAAAACTATTTCTTTTTAGAGTGGATAAACTATAAGCCATGTTACTGTGAATATAGACAACTTTATATCTAACTTTAACCCTCTTGCTACATACGCACGATTCCCTCTTTGCACCAAATTCCTTTAGTGCAAATAGGACGATTAAGTAAGATTTTTCCTCGATCCTTGTTTCGAAGTTGATCGTGCTAAACTTCATTTCTAATAAATGTATTTGTATATTTTTATTAATATAAACTTTTTACCTTTGCTTCTCATAAAATAAATCATAATTTAATCTAGATTAATCTTCAAAAGTTTTCTTTTGGAGGATTATTCTACAACTTTCATTTCACATCAAACTTTTCTTTATTTCCTAATTCTACATTGAATTAGAAAAATTCTTTTAAATTTCTTTTTAATTCAACTTTAAAGTATATGTATAGTGTGCAAAATAAAAAAAATGGGACTCACTGAATAACTTTTAATCTAATTATAAGATTTACCTGTTATAGGGCTACAATCAGAAAGATTAAAAGAGGTGACTCGGATATGCTAGTTAATTAATGCAGATATTTTAAGTTACATGCAAAATCAGACACAAAAACGTACTTTTTAAAAATTAGTTTTTCAAAATTCGATTTTTTTTTAAGGAACTATTCGATCAATTTCGTTCAAATTTTGTATTATACCATTCAAAATTGCATTCTTCAAAATGATGTAAAGAATTGTATACCTTGCAATTCTAAAATTTTCAGATTATTATTAAATGAAATAATAAAAAATAATGAAGATTTGCTAAAAGTTATAGTTGGTATGGAATTATTTTGGGATAAACAAGCTTCATAATTGCGTGCAAGATGTTTTCAAATCGCTTAAAAAGTTCTCGAGATATGGAGAAACACGCAAAAAGTAAAAATAACATTAAGAGGTCCAAACTTTGGATCGCTCTCTTGACCAAACTATCGGGGCCACATTTTCTAGATTGCACTTGTCCCCTACTCTTTGAAGGTTAAAAAATTCAAATCCCCCGAAAAAAACTTGTTTATTAAAGAAAAGTACGTTTTTGGGACTGATTTCGTAGCTAAAACTAGTATCTGCATTAATTAATTAGCATATTTGAGATCATCCTTGTGAACCATTAAGCTTGAGTCCTGGAACGTGAAGATCAGATCATTAGATCAAAAGTTATTAAGTGTGATCCGTTTATTTTCTTGCGCACTGTACACTTGAAATATGTAACCGAAATACGCAATTTTTAAACCTATTTTAAAAAAAAATATCAAGCACTAAGAGTTTTGAGCCAATACTATTCAAGCGATGATTTTAATATCGGGCATAATATATTGGGATTAAGAATTACGTTTCTGAATTATTGCAGTGTCATAAGTAATTGGAATAAACAGTTACGTACATGTTCCTGGATTATCGCAACCTCATAAACAATTGGGTTAAACAGTTCCTTACATATTCCGGGATTATCGTAATGCCATAATTTATTGAGATTAAGAATTACGTGCATGTTTCTGGATTATTGAAATGTCATAAGTAATTGGGATAAACAGTTACGACATACACGTTCCTGGATTATCGCAGGCCTTAAATAATTGGGATAAGCAGTTACATGCATGTTCTTGGATTATCGCAATTTCATAAACATTTGAAGTAAATAGTTACATACATGTTCCTGGCTTATCGCACTTGAACATTCCTGTTTCTGAAAAGTTTTCGGTGTCTAAACGCTGCAGGGAAACTATCTCGACGATTTTTTCTTCGTCTCCTGCTTCGAGTTCCTTAAAAAACAGTCCAAAGCCAATGTCTCTTGTCTTTGTTTCAAACTCCCATTCTATCACAGAATTAGCTTCTTTAACATTCAGTTCAATTTCTGAAAAAGCTGCTCTTGGAACGACAAGTTTCTTCGCTTCCTTGCACTTGGCTAATGTGCTTTTTGCTTTGCTCACATGGAATTTAGATGGTATCTGACCTCCATGCCTTATCTAAAAGAAAATCAATTTTTTATAAATATAAGATTTTTGTTGAACTTCAAGTTACCTTACTTTCCTTTTGTAAAAAAAAGTTAAAAAAGGAAAAAAAAAGATATCGTTATGTTAGAAAAGTTACTGTTAGAAAATAACGAGTAAAAGTGCAAGTACTTGAAGCAAAAAATATGAGTAGAAAATAAAAAGTATAGGATTTAAAAATTAAGAAGTAAGAAATATATAAACACTACTACTGTAGCTCTACTACGTGAAAATCTGAAAATTAGACAAAAAAGTTATTAAAGTTTTAGAGCACAGTATTTATCATTTGTAAGTGATAAGGTAATATACTGCTCTACAACTTTTTTTGTTATCTCTAGTTAGAAAATGGTAGAAGTTTTGATTGACGATTAATTCGAATAGGAAATAAAATGGCGATAGATTTATTTACCAGCAGTCATAAAATGATTGAAACTTAGATTGCCAAGTAGTACTAAGCTGCAGTTAAAATGCGATTGCTTAAACTTTCAGAAATCTTTCAGCTGGCAAATTACTTTTTGGTGACAAAATTGTAATCAATTTTGCTTGCAGTAGTCAGAAAGCGATTGAAACTTGCATTATCATCAAGTATAGAGGTCTATTAGAAATTTTAATACACTCGCTGTTTGGGAAATTTTGATTGTAAAATATTACCGTCTCCCTCACGTGAGTAAGATAGTAAAAGTGTAGCAATACAAAGAATCAGATTTTTTTATATGGTAAAAAATACGAGTATCTGAAGGATTTATCCAAGTGATCCAGTATCCAGTGAAGATCAACCTTAATGATCAACCTTCGTTCGCGGAACCCTTCAAATTCAATCCTTATATTATTCAGAAATTGCCTTAAATTAACGATTGTCTAGGTCAACGATTCTAAATTTTTTTCACCTGTAAAACTTTAAGTGATCAATCTTCGTTCGGACGAATCCTTCAACTTCAATCCTTATATTATACTGGAATTGCCTTACATTAACGATTATCTAGGTCAGCAATTCTAAATGTTTTTCACCTGTAATACCTTAAATGATCAACTTTCGTTCGTCGGAGCCCAGATTTCATAAATTAGGCTCATTTTCTGTTGTAGCTATAAAAACCAAAGCAAGACTACTAATTTTTAAAAAAGACAATTGTGATTTTTTAAACGGATAAAATACTGCATATTATTAGATACTTTATTTTAAAAATCTTTAACAAGAGGATTGTAATTTTTTCACTGTTTTATCACTAATAATCTTAAATTAAATTTTATGTCCGACATTTAAATTCACAGTCCCGGAGTTGAATATAGTCCAGATATGAATTTGTTTTTTGTTGTATATGTATAGACTGTAAATAAATAAAGTAAGCTGAATCATTGTAATCGTTGAAATGAACTCTAAAAAGAAGTTATGTAAACATTGAAAATGGTTACTATGGAAACACGTTTCTTTGCTAACGAATTTAGTTAGGGAAGAGTCGGGTAGCCCCGCCCACTTAAGGAGTATTGCTTATATTTCTGTATAATATTGAGTAATGATCAATATTTTTGTATGTTTCTTTTGTTCTATCATCTAATTAAATAATGCAAAAAGAATAAACCAAAAAAAGGATAGTTCAACTTAAAAAAATAGAAATTTAAAAAAACATGTTTTTCAGCTCTTTTCAAAATGTGTCGGGTAATCCCGCCCGGTTACAAAAATTATGTTTCTTGACTGTTTTTTCAGGTGTAAATGAAAATGACCAATGTATTGACAATAGATAAACCTCATTTATCATTTTTATCATAAATACTTGAGTATATCAAATACTTGAGTATATCACAAATATTTTATCATAAATACTTGAAACTTTAAAAATAATATTTTTTTTAATATAACAATTAATGTCCGATGGCCCATTGACTTGAAAAAATATTCTATGCATAAAATATTATCATAATCCATATTCTTTGAAATTGGCAGTGGGCAGGGGGTAAACGCTGGGCGGGGGTACCCGACACTCCCCTACTTCTTTTTGATTTGAAGATCGCGAGGGGAAAAATACGACAATAAATGCTACTTCTTCCAGTATTTTATTCAATGCATTGTTTAATTTTTCTAATTCAATTCAATAATTTTTTTTCCAAAAATATTTGACATGTCTTGTCTGTTGGCAACTTACTTTAATTTCGTTAAAACATCTCAATTGTTAAGTTAAAAATTGGTTTGATTCAAATATAGTTGTAGGTTTCAAAAATGTTTTAAAAAGAACTGTTTTAAAATAAGTGTCCTAACTCTTGGAACCCCTTCAACTCTTTAACAGAGGTATAGGGTTCCGCTGAAGACCACTTGGGGATCGCTGATCTAAACATTTTTGCAAGCTTCATCTTTGAGTAAGAAGGTTAATTTCAATATTGACTTACGAATGACTTGCAGAGGGGATCACCGTCTGGATCAGTTTTTTTTCCACCCAAAAACGCTGGCAAATCTGAGGCGTCCATGATTTTGAGCAGTGCGGGTTGGTATTCCTCTGAAAAATATCCATTGATTTTATGACTTTTTATTAACAAAATTTCCCATAAAATGTGATTACATTAGCTGGAAAAATGTATAGTCGGATGCATATTGGTTTAATGTTCTTTACGAGTCTACTCATTGTAAATAGAATAGATGTCTCAAGGTTACACGATTTCCCTACTCTTCATACTTTTCTCCTACACGTTACCATAGTTTCGACAGATTTTGCATCCTCCCCCCTCCTTTGTTTCAGTAAGCAGTTAAAATGAGCCCCAGAGGGAGAGTAAAGTTTGATGAATCTAGGATGAGCAATTACATAATGCAAAGGGCAACATAACAAGAATTAAGCATTTAATAGCATCTCTCTATCAACAAATTTCTAAGTTTAATTATTAACTACTTTAGATTAAAAAAAAATGTAGTTTTTAAATATTTATGATAATAATAAAACTAGTTTATTAAGATTTTAATATAATTTGTATTCGTAATTCAGACACATAGAAATTGCAGCATAAGCCACAAGAGCCTTTTTCTGTATTTGCCCCTTTCTATGTGTTATTTCATGTACTGGGATGTTTTCTGCTAATTTGAAATTTTTTAAAATAAATTTAATAAAAAATTCGAAATTCATGTGTTTAAAAATAATTTCATTATTGCTTATCGAAGAAGGAAAATTTCCAAGTAATAATATGTTTTACTTCATGCCTTTTCCATGTCATATTTTATATTTTTATTCTAAATTAAACATTTATAATTTTCTTCCTTTTTATATGGGGTATTGAAAAATACCCCATATAGTTTTTCCTCAAAAATTATTAAATAAATATCAAAGGAAAAAGGGTAAAAAAATAATAAAATATATCAAAATGTAACATCAGTTACCACGGAACTATGCTAATAACTGAGAGGGTAAACATTTGAAGAGTGAGGAAATCGCGTAACCCTGAGAGTATAGCAATCATAAAAAGAGGTTTATACAACTTACCTGGTGATCCATACACTTGTATCTTATTTAGGATTGATGCTGCCAAAACAGTTTTGAGGAAGTTAAAGCAAATGGTGAAATAACTTGGAACTACATGGAAATAGAATAAATGGTTAGCATCATTTAAGCTTATTCTTTTAATTTAAGAGAAAATGTTTAATATTTACAATTTGAATATGCAAGAAGCTTTTGAGTTTTGTTTACTGAAAACAATGATTGGCAATAAGTTATGTAATAAGTTTCTATAGTTATAACTATTTGTATATATAGTTAGAAAGCTATGTTATAATTTAAGAAATAAGTTTCATCATTTACAATTTGAGTATAAAAGAATTTTTTGCTTACATTAAAAATTGTAAAATTTACTGCTCAGGAGAATTGAAAACTAAAATGTTCAGAAGAGTAACTTTCAAACCAACAGTTTTTTTAAAATTATACTTATAAGATTAACCATAATGCTAAATGCCCTTTCAAAAGGGGATGGATTTTGCACCGCACAACTTTTTTTTAAATTTTTTATTTTTATAAAATGGTATCTTGTGATAGCCATAATAAAAAATAATAATGTGAAAATTTTTTGAGAAAAATTATTAGTATCTAATATACAGGGTGTTAAAAAAGTTTTCAAAATGTCAAATATCTCGAGAAATGTACATTGAATCGAAAACCTAGGCACATCCAATATTTTTTAAAAGCTCTCTAATGACACCAAACTCGATCTCGGGGAAATTGTTTTGTTCTGTTGCTTAAAATGGTGGTAAAAAAATCGAGACACATAAGATTAGAAAGAAAAATAAATGATTTTGGCATTTTTCTTTAATATAATTAAATTACACTGCTCGCTGCTTGAAGAAAAAATATGATTGTTAATTCCTCTCGATTTTCCTGTGAAACAACTTTATCATTTTCCTCATCACCAATGGTTTTCTGGAAACTCCTCCCATGTTTATGATTTTTCGGTAAATTTTAATCCATGAATTTGATTTGGAGGAATTATTTTTACCCTTAAAACTTTTTATGGGAGGTAAACTAAACTCAGCGGCGCGACAGCCTATAGAGTGCCAAGGCCTACAGTGCCCATCTCAGTTTTCCTGATCTTGGACTCTGGGATGCAGGAGCAGATGCTTCGGTCAGGTGGTCAGCCGAACGCGGAATCCCCAGTTTTATAGGAGGCTACTAAAGTGAAAAATTTTAAAACATTGCATTTAAGTATCTGAGGTTTTTGAAATTCAATTTATCAGGAACTATTACACCGATTTTGCTCAAATTTTGTATTTTGATATGTAAAATTACATTTTTTAAAATGATACCGCAAATTGTATACCTTAGAATTGAATTTTTCCCCATCATTCTTAAGTAAATAAATAATAAATTATTACTAAAAGTTATTTTTTGCATGGAATTATCATTGGATAAACAAATTTTAAAATTGCGTGTAAATTTTTTTTAACTCGCTGAAGATGTTCACGAAATATTGCGAAATACGCAAAAAGTAAAATTAATAGATATTAAAAGGGTCCAAACTTTGGAACGTTCTTCTAACCAAACTATTGAGATTATATTTCTCAGATTGAAGCTACCCCCTATATTTTGGGGATCAGGAATCCAAATCCTTCGAAAAAAAAAAAGATATGTTCATTATGAGAAAGTATGTTTTGGTATCTTTTTTTCGCAACTTGAAATATCGTCTGCACTTTTTAATTAGCATATTTAAGGTCACCCTCTCCAGCCATTAAAATTGAGTCCTAGAACGTTAGATGAAAAGTTACTCTGGACTACCAATTTTTGTGTGCACTGTGCAACAAATAATTATCATTTGGATGAGTTTTCTATCTAATCTCACGGCGTAAATGAAATTAATTATAATATTTCTTTCGCCTTCTATGCTGCAGTGCCCCAAACTCATACTTTTGGAGGATTTTATGATTTAATGGCTGCCAGAGAGATTTTAAATCATTACTAAAATTCAATAAATGGGAACTTAAGAAAATATCACGGAAATCCAGGGACCGATCAAGACAAATTCAGGCCCAAGGCCCACAAAATTTTCCGGGCCCTGAACAAAATATTTTGAAATTAAATTTCTGAAAAGTAGTCCCAACAATAAAAATAATCTATTGAACTGCATGATTCAAGAGAAACATTCTAAACACTTTTGAAAGCAGACAATTGAAGATTATTTTTCTAAGATGGAGTTTACGCATCTAAATATTAAAGCAAAATATAAAACAAGAAAACAATGCTGTATGAAAATAAAAATAGTTTGGTGACCACAAACAATTGAAATCAGTGATTTTTGCTAAAAGTCAATGATTAACTGAATTATTTTAAAGATTGTAGCCTTCCATCTACAGCTTTACAGATTTGTTAAGAATAAGCTTTTAGTTCTTGTTGACACTAATCATTCATTTATAAGAGACTTTGCGAATATGCATTCTCGTTGTTTGCTTAAGCAGTTGGAGAAAAAATTGCACGGTTTAAAATTCAACTGTACTTTCGAATTTGATTAGTGCAATGTTTGATTACTTTGATTTGCCACAATATAAAGAGAATTTGAAATAGAAAATACCTTTTTTTCAGATAAACTGTTTCTTTCAGTATTTTTTTTTAAAAAGTAATATTGTGGACTTTTTAGTAATTTTTGAGGCCCCCCAGAAAGTGTGGGCCCTAGGTCCGTGCCTATTGGGTCTAGGCGATAATCAGGCCCTGCGGACTACTTTTGGAAATAGTTAAAACTGAAATAAATATATTTCCGGGAATGCAAAGTCCCATAACAGCTGCTACATTATAATAGCTTAAATATATGTTGCTTCTAGAAATTCTTTACTAAAACCTTGAAATTCGTTTAATATAATATTTCAGTTTAATTTATATGCTAAAATATGAATATAAAGGAAAAAAAAATGTACCAAACGGCTTAAAAAGAAACGTACTTAATCCCTGAAAATTTAAAAACAAAGGCTAGATATCCGATATCAATAAAAAATCATGAAGGAAATTTTACGCTGCGTTTACAAAACTCAGTCGCTTATATAATACCTTTTCTTTAAAAATAATAAATTAATTTTAATTGGTTTCTACTCAATAAAAACGGCTGAAATTTTAATTTTCGTAATAGAGAAAAACCCGTATAGCCTATCATATTTTGAGGATAAGGAAATGATGGAATGTCAATTGAATGGTTTATTTTTAATTTAAATCTGTAATTTAAACTACAACGATTACCTATTTTAAAAGTCTTTTTTTTTAAATTAAAATAATTTTGTTTAGATATTATTAATTAAATTTTCTTCCTATTAACAATTACTTCCTTCCTATTAATCTTCCTATTAACTATTAAAGGCTTTGTTAAATAAATTTTCCAAATAATTTTTATAACTAGATTTTTCTCATAGGTGGCAGCACTGAAATGTTATCTGCTTCATATTTTTTTTACCATATTTTTTAAAATAATTTTGTACGATTTAAGCTATAAGCACTGTTTTTAATTATATTCTTCTTCGCGAGATTTTGTTAACTGCTAAATTAATCTATCTATTTTTAAAAAAATTTTTACTTTTACTACGCCCGGTATGTTTGTTTTCTGCTTTCTTTTATTTCATATTTATTTTCAACAACTGCATTTTTATTTTTCAGCAATTGATACATTATAAAGAGTAATTTTTTTCTTAGGATAATTATTCTTTATTCAGAAATATCGCATTTATTCTAAAGTTGTAAAGGATGTGTCCTGATGAAGACCTCTATGTTTTCTCATTAAAAGTTTTACTATTTTACTTTATTCTTCTTTGTATATATATATATATATATATATATATATATATATATATATATATATATATATATATTATATATATATATATATATATA
This sequence comes from Parasteatoda tepidariorum, assembly GCF_982258835.1. NCBI lineage: Eukaryota > Metazoa > Arthropoda > Arachnida > Araneae > Theridiidae > Parasteatoda > Parasteatoda tepidariorum. The sequence goes on from NC_141761.1 coordinate 85,950,631, forward strand.
TATATATATATATATATATATATATATATATATATATATATATATATATATATATATATATATATATATATATATATATATATATATATAACTCAAGCATTTTTTATTTTCACGAAACTGTGGCTTTCCTCACTTTGACGTTTCGCGCCTATTTCAGAATTAGCATAGCCAGCGCTGGCTTAATACTGGCTAAACTTGACGTAACAATCATGAGTAACTGTTGCAAACTTACAGCTGTTTAAAAATAGCATATTATTCACAAAAAAGGAAAATAGTATGAAAATAGCATATTATTGACATTCATCATATGATATGTCAACGGAGCCTTAAAAAAACAGCATTAATGGGAAGAAATGATTTATTAACATGTTTACCATTTATCAAAACAACTTGTTTCAGCCTTTCGGGATAATTATCTTGATTCACTTTTGCCACGTTCATTAACTCCGATATAACTGCAAAATAAGAAAAATTAGAAAAAAAAGCGTTTTCAATTTAAAATCAATTAAATACATTAAAACGTATTCGATAAACTATTTCTTATAAATATGCACTGCGCCCTATATAAATTTAAGTTATTGTAAGTTAAGTAAGTTTTAAATTTAGTTGTTGTATTGTATTGGTTAAGTTTAGGTTAAGTTAAGTTAAGTTTTGCTGATTTTAGGATAAAATATTTCGTCAAATTCAAATTTCCGCCAATCTCGTCACTTCTGACAATTCAAATTTCTGCACATGAAAGTTAGACGCTAGCTGTCAACTGTCAAAAAATTGGCCGGTTACCTACTGATGCACTTATTTTTGACAACACTACACGAGTGAGAACGAAACTTTAAAAAGGCACAGAGAAATTAAATATTTTATTGTTAGTGAAATTTCACAAAAATTTAAAATAATTAAATAAAATAAAATGTGATAGAATGAGAAAAAAAGCATCAAATCTTGCAGTTCCTGAAAAATTACAAATTTTAATACTTACTGTAAGCAAGTTGAATTATCTGATAGTGATGCGAAATTTTCATTACTTAGATAAAAATTAACAGCACACTAGTAATATGTCGTGGTTAGTTTTTTTTAAATAAATGTTTAAAGTTCAAAATATGTAAACATTCAAAGTTTAGCTCAAGGAATCTTATGCTCTATTCGCTCTATAAGCAAATTTATAAGCATCTCTGCAAGTTTATAAGCAGTCTATAAGATGCTCTATAAGCAAGTTTAATTTTTTGGTAGTGATGCGAAATTTGCATAGATTAATTAAAAGTTTATGGCACATTAGTAACTTGTTGTGGTTAGTTTTCTTCAAATAAATATGTAGATATTTACAGTTCAAAGTTCAAAAATTTTAAGTGTTCAAAGTTTCGTTCGAGTAAATGTTGTGCTCCGTTTGAAATAATAAAAAAAGAAATTTTTTGTCTAACGTGAAAGGTAACATAAAAGTATTTTTTAAAATCTAAATAAAAAATTCCCAATTTAAAACACTTTCACCTATAGCGTTAAATTTAAATTTTCAATCGATAGGTTATTTTTTGTATCTGAACAAGTTCACGCCGGGGTGACCCACCGGTGGGTCACGCTAGATCAGGGGTTGCCAAACTTTTCTGATCATCGACCCCTACATAATTTTTCGAAATCTCCATCGACCCCCATAAAAGTAATTTTCTGTTAATTAAAATAAAACTCTATTAGATACTGTGTTTGTACATTTATTTTATGATTTTTAAAATTTATTAAAGTAATAGTACATAGTGTGTAACAATGGTTTTATGAAAAATATATTAATGTTGAAATATAAATACCTTAATATTTATGAAATAATAAGTAATTATAAGTAAGTAGAAATAATAAGTAAAGTAACTACGGATTTATTGCTTCTTAATCAATGACATGGGTGTGCCTGGTGTTTTTTTTTTTTTTTTTTTGTTACAAGGTTCGTTATATTAAGTTCAAAATTGGTCAATTTTAATCTTAAATCCCCTCGAAACTCCCCATTTAATTTATTTCTGTTCTTAATAAAGATTGAATTTACGTGACTGAAACCGGCTTCAACCATATAGGAACTTGGAAATGCTATCATAAATGGCTGAGCTATTTCGTAAAGTTTTACATATTTTTGCATTATATTTATTTTTGTCCAAAATTTGCTTATTGTTTATTTTTTAAGAAGCGTCTTTGCTTCAAATCCCCATAATAATTCTGCTAGCTTATCTTGCAGGTTGATGTCCACGTTTTCAATTTGAGCAGAAAATGGCACAATAATCCAATCAGGGATGTCAATGTTTTCCAAATCAACAAAACGCAGTTTAAAATCGTCGCTCAATTTTTGAAGATTACCCGTATATATTTCCTAGTCTTCTTCTTTTATTTCTAATTGTCACATATCTGAAAAATACTGATAATCCTTCGACCAATCGTCACTTCTGGTTCGGATCGACCCCCATTCGACCCCCTGGCTCAGATCCGACCCAGCTTATGTTAAATAGACCCCTGGGGGTCTATATAGACCACTTTGGCGACATCTGCACTAGATTGTCTCATCGGGCAGCGCACCGGAGTAAAAACTGGTAACAAATAAATTTCATTTCTTAGTTTTTTTCCGGAAATAATAAAAATCCATAACTACCAATTGTTTTTAACGGATGCAATTTTTATATTGAATTGCTTCTTCACCGTGATAAATTTCCTTACAGTGAATTGTTATTGTTGAGAATAGATTAACTCCTCCCGAATATTATCTAATATTGAAATAGTTCTTCTACCAGTATTTTCTCTTTTCCGTCCCGCTTTCAGGCGCAACACCCGGCGTGAAAGTGTTAAATAAAAAAATATTTTTTTAAATTATTGCTTATTTGTAATTAATTGGATTTTGCTAACAATGAAAGTGTTCAAATTTCTTCATAGGTAATGTTTAAGTTTTAAAATCATATGAATTTTTTTTTTGGTTTTGCTTGCTATAATTATTAAGTTATTTATTATAAAAAAAAACTATAATTCTTTACTTGAATACTTCACTGAGTTCAAATGATTCCGGAGACTAAAAGTCTATGAAAGGTTATTTTAAAACTTTTACCCTTCATCTGAAATTTTGAATACAGTCGTTTTGAAAGACAAAATTGGAAAGATTAAACTATAAAATTAGAATAAAAATTCCATTTTTGAGAGTAATAAATTTTAAAGTTTGTACATTTTACAAGCATTTTTCATCCTAAATTATAAAATCAGTAGATTATAAAGTCAGCCGCTTTATGAAATCAAATCTGCAGGCATGGAATCATTACAATGTTAAGACATGTGGAAATGAAGACCAAGTGGTTGGACGGTTTATTACCTGAAAACTGATTCTAAAAAAATATATAAAATAAAGACAATTTGCACGCAGAGAGGAAGTGTGGTCAGGTAATTACAGAATGGTCATTTCATGGTAAAAATGGATTTATGGTAAAAAGGGATTTTACGGTGAGAATGAATTTTGCGTTAAAATAGATTTTACGGCAAAATGAATTTTACGGATGAAGTACCCAAAATGCCGGTTCTTTATACCGGAATTTCTTACAGTGCATTGTGCAACTCTGGTAAGACGAAAATAAAGTACTACTAAAACAGAACGAGCGTGATTTTAATAACCGATGGGTACTATGTCCTAAACGTAATATTTCCAACTGTAGTTCGTTATAGGGTGATTAAGGGAAAATTTTGTAATTCTTTAGAATTTTTTTTGCACAAATTTACATTTTCAATAATTTAGGTCAGTACAATTAATGTAAAATAGACAAAATATACATTATTTTACAACCACAAAACTAACTATATATATTTAAAAAAAACGTAGCTTGATTTGCAAGTAACATTTTAAGCCCCTTATGCTACCAAAATATTTTTTGTTTTGTTTTATAAGTTAAACATTTGTAAATATAATTATTATTGTGTTTTTATAACAGATGCAATAACATAAGGCAAAGTGTTTTTAATTTGCGTTTAATTTTCTTAGCAAATACTTACGCAATGCAAATTTAAAATGTTAATAACTTACATCTTTTGTCCGTTGCTATAGCAAAGGAAAAGTTTTTCAAATCCATGATGGACACGACGCCTTTTATGTTTCTTCCCAGCTGAAATAAAGGGGTTAAAAAAATTCAAAGCATGCTCGGTTTTTTTTTAAAAATAGCATTTATATTTACTAAGTTAAGTAGTATAAATAAACATTACAATACCGAATAATGCATCATAAATACTTTATGTGCATTATAAAAATACGCATGTTCGCGTTCATTTTAGATACTACGCGTCTTTACGTTATGTTGGCGTGATTAACGCTACAAAGACAAAGCTACAAGCGCGCTGTTTATAGCTGTTAAATGCTGTTTTCTGCTCAAGCCGAGCTTCGAACTAAAACCATGGACGTGAAATGCGAATTAGAAGAAATGTATTGATGAAATTTAAAAATGAATCGTATGATCTTACAACCATTGATTCATTCAGTAAAAAATAATTTTATTGGTTTTTGTTAAACATTATTTTTGTCTAATTGCACTAGTTCCATAAGGAACTAGGTATATTTTCGCTATTTCAAAATTATAAATTATATTTATTTTAATTATACGATTGAGTTAAAAAAAAAGTTAAATAATCAATCGAATGTCAGTAATATTTTTTTAAATATTATTAACAATAAAAAACTGCATGCTCTAGCACTGAATTCATCAAAGTGTTATCTATCAAATTTTTGCTGCCGCAGATCTGTAGGTGGAGCAAAGCGTCTTGAAACGTATGCCGCAGCTTTAAGAAAATAATCTACATTCATTGTAAATGTTTGTTTTGATTTTGAGGTCAAAGTTAAAACGATATTGCACTACGTTAGAGCTTATAATTTATGTTTTTTTTTCTTCGCAAAATCACTTATTTTTAATTACGTAAACATTTTACCAGAACTGATGACGCCTGTACACTAGCATGCGCAATTACTTGAAATCTTATAAACGGGAGCGTACGGAAGCTGACATAAATTTGTAAAATCTTCTTCCTTTCAAACCATCTGTTTCTTTAATTAATATAAAATTATTAATATTAGATTTTAGCAAATATTAGTTCTTTGATCAAATCGTCAAATGTCTTTAATTTAAAATCGTCAGTTATTTTTTAATTAAAATAATACAACAAAAAAATTGAATATACTAGAAATGCTATTAAATCTGATTAACCTTATAATCACTGGTATAAAGTTTAAATAGAATAGCAAGTTCAAAAGAGTGAAACGGGTTTTCTTTTTTAAACTTTATAAGGTGATGCAACTAATTTTTTTTTCCAAATTTTAATTTCATTGTTCGGCTTCTTGACACAGTTAAAGTTATTTTATGCAAATGTTGTAAAAATACCTAAAAAGATATTCATGATTTTACAAGATACAGTATTGTTGTAAAATCTATGTACACTTTATACAGACATTTATACAGACACTTTATACATTACATTTTGTACACTTTATACAGATTAAGAAAAATCGAATTCGAAACTAATTTTAAATCTAGCAAAGTCTTGTTGGAAAAAATGATATAATATTTTACTGTCACGTTCTATTATTAAACGTTCTTGAAGCTATTAACTTTACTCCATTGCCATTGTAAGTACAAAACATGAATTTACCAGAGAAGAGAACTCATTTCTCTTGTCACACGACGCCCCTTTTTCTCACTCAAAATTGTCTAGGACGCACATGAGAGAGGGGACTCAGATGTTTAGGACGACGAGTGATGGGGAAATATAACAGGGAGATTACTCTACTTTTATTACAGCTCTATAATTGTAACTAATGAATATTTAATGGGAAATAAAACAAAAGTTCTGTTTTTTTGTTTGTTTTTTTAAAGTTAAAATAAATGTTTTAGAACATACGATTATCATGGTTTGTTCTTACTTTGATTGTAATGTTTTTTAATTTTTAATTTTGATTGATACAGGGTTGTTACATTATAAAATAAGAACTCCTCCAGACATTCGCCTGGACCTGTGGCGGTGACTATGGTACCGAGGTATGACCATTTCAAGTAGGGGTGCGGGGTCACTGTTTTGGAGTGGTTTCTGCTCTGGTCGGCGGGAGAAAAGGAATCTTTTTCTTCGGTTTATTGTGTTAGTCCTAGAGTGGTGCTACCCTCCCTAAAATGTGCCATTCTTGTTTCCATAGCACCAGACGGCCTCAGACTTAGTGGCGGGAGGAGTTCTTAGCTTAGACAGACTAATTTGTTACATGGTTCTTTTTTTTAATTTATTTATTTATTTTTTTTTTTTGGTTTATAAAAGCAAAAACCATACATTTGATAAATAGTTTTACTTTGTTGGAAAAAATCGGGTTGTGTGATACAACTTTTTGATCTACCGGAAAATGGTCGACGCTATTTCACAAAAGTACCGTTTTCTTTTCAGAAATAACGGTACTTGTGTAAGAAGCACGTTTTTCTTCAGTTGATTGGGATAAACGTTTTAAGATTGATATTTAGAACGTTTAACACAGCCATCTGAATAATTGCGCATTTTTAATTTAATTAACAGTTTCACTGCTGATAATAGTATTTTTTTCCCCATCAAAATAAAAATTATTATATGTTTTTTAATGTTTTAGTTAATGCATTAAATATATTAATGTAGCAAAAAACAGTTTCACAAATGGTGCTAACGGTCCAATAGTATATTAATAATAATAATCCAAATGAATTACGACTGAAAGTTTCGAAGCACGCACACCCATTTTTGCAGTAAATTTAGTTTAAAGTAAAGAAAATTAAAAGATTCTTATTTATTTATTTTTTAAATTGCATTTGACAAGAAAATAGATTTTGTACCTTTTTGCTTTGATTTTCTATCACTGCAGATTCCTCCTCCATTATTTTAACAAAGTATCTACGAAGCATTGTCAATTTTACTGATAACTGAATTCCTAAAATTTAATGGAAATTTGTTTAATTCTGTTATAAGCACATACTATTTATGTATAGTTTGCAGATTATTAATAATAGTGACAATAAACAGGTATCCTTAAATAACTTTCGGCCTAATGATTAAACTTTTACCCATAATTACCTGTTATGTAGTAAGAAATTCTGAAAATACTGACTGATGATTAACTTAACAGAAAAATTTAATGGAAATCTGTTCATTTCTGTTATAATAAGCACCTAAAATTATTGTATAGTTAGCAGAATAATATTATTTATAAGAAACAGTTATTCCTGGCTAACTCTTGTCTGTTAGATAAAAAAAAAATAACTGTTATTCAAAGTTAACTATTAGCATTGTGAAAGCACTAAATAATGATTGCTGTCTATATCACATAAAATTTAAGAAATAGTGTTATAGAAGGTCCATTTCTTCAGAGATCGTACTAAATATGTGAGTTTAAAAGAATTTCGGCTGTGATTTTGCAAAGTTGGTAATAAAAATAATGCATTAAGCTAAAAAAATATACCTTTCCAGTCTGTATTTCCACTTGCCCAGTATGTCACTGGACACTGGTCTTTGTCGTATCCAATTATACTATAACCAATATAGGGTTCGACTTGTAGAAACTGAAAAAGTATAAAAAATTTATTAACATCCGATGTAAAGAAAAGTGCACACAAGAAATCCCCTTTATAACTTTCGATCAAGTTCTTGGATTTTTACGCTCTTAAAAATTCGAGAGACTAGCCTTAAATATTCTAAAATATTTGATAATGAGATATTTTGAGTTACGAAATCAGGCACAAAATCGTATAAACATGACTTTCTTCCTCTGAGTAAGCATGACTTTTTTTGATACATTTGGAATCTTGCGACCATCAAAATTTGAAGGATGGCCACTATCGGGAAGACACCTAATATCGAAGATATCTTAATAATTCCGCCATTCAGCCGTATACATTGTTAGAAGATTTATTCTAAAATGACGGTAAAATAACCGGCAGAAGTCTGTGCATGCAATTACCCGCAAAGTTTACGGTACCGAACATTTTTTACCTTTGCGGTTTTTCAACTAATTACAACTAACATAGTTTCACTACCGTGCAAAAGAAATTTAATTGGACATTGGAGTTAGGCTTTTCATTAGGTAATAGCCATTGGAGTTAGTTCGTTGTTGATTTGTGTTTACCAAATGAATCGTGGAATTTAATTTCATTAATTTATCTTGTTGTTTCACCTACGCAAGAGAAGGAAAATACTAGACTTTTTTTGTACTGAACAGCTTTATGTTGATCACAGCTTTATGTTTCATTTATTCGTGAATGAGAGCACCATAATCTTATGGTCCAGAGTCTCAAATTTGGAAGTGCTGGACACTCTCTATGTGTCGAAGGAACTGGAGCAAATATTATGGTGTCAACGCTAGGACTCGAACCTCTATTCTGTCGGTCATGAGATTGACAGATTAGCCATCCCGGATATAATATGTACCCAGTTGCAAGTGATTTTATTAGGAAGACCTAGTTGGAGCGATAAATTTCTGGTTGTGTCACTGCATTACACGAAAGCAGTAACTAGACGGTTTTTCTCTCAGTTAACAATTTGAATACCATCCTATTTATGGTCATTTTACAGTTTTGTTTGAATATGCTAAAATAACAATTAATTAAATTGTTACTTAACCAATTGTTGTTAACCATTTTTTCGAGAAATTTCTAGCAGCGCAGGCGATGAAATTTTATGTTTCTTACTATATTAAAACTGTGGTGCAATACCCTTCCGAATTTGGCTTTGAAAAACTGTAAAAATCGTTGGAGCGATCACTTTATTTCACGTTGGTACCGAATTTAGTGTTCTTATATATTTTAAGGGTGTATTTAAAACTATACACCAATAATTGATAAAGTTTACACCGATCTGCAGATAGTTGGTAAAGGGGGTAGTGTTGTTTTGGAGCTCCGTAAATTTGGGGAATAATTATTGTATAATGAAACTATTTACCTATATTCTTGTGTGAAATAATGGTAGAACTTATTTTAAGTGAACATCAAATGCTTTTAGACCATTAATAGAAGTTTAAAGGAGAATAATTGCGCAATTTAAAGATATTCGCAACATAAAAATGCGGACATTTTTATTTAGAAAAAACTTTTTTTTTTGTCTTGCACTTTTTGTTTAAATTTAAAAAAATAATTAATAAAAGTAAGCATATTTTATAAATTATGAATCTAATATTTATAGAATTAAACTATTTAGCAATATTTATTGAAAATGACACCGAGGAGTCATCCCCCCATAAAAGTATGTTTTATTTGACATGTTTCCTTTCCATGTACTAACACTATTGTTGTAGGGGTGATTATTGTAAGGTATAATCATTTGCTAAAAACTTTTGATTTGCGATACAAAAAAAAAAAGAAAAAAAATAAGGAAAAGAAAAATAAGGAAAACTCCTAACCTTTAAGTAGATAAGTAGGTAATTAACGTCGCACTAGAGCTGCACTATGGGGTATTTTCGATGGTCTGGGAAACATCCCTGAAGATGATCCGAAGACATACCATCACAATTTTGATCCTCTGCAGAGGGGATGGCTCCCCTGCTTTGGCAGCCCGATGACCTGGGAGCGGTGATCTTGGGACTTTGCAGGTAGAACAGTTTAACGAGGACCGATACAGTGCACCCTTGGTCCCTACGCAGACTGATCAAAGCGGACGCCCACCCGCTTACTAACCGCAACAAGTAATGCTTGATTTCGTGTTCTACTGGGAACCGAGTCCTTACGATCAGTCCACTGACAAGGGAAACTGGGGAAGAGTGACTCGCCAATTTTGAAATAAACTAGTGGGATGTATGCCTTATGAGGAATAATTTAAGGGGGCAACATTCGTTTCGGCCCATAGAAGGTCCTACGAGAGATAAAAAATAATTTAATATCTAGAAAAATCGGTATTTTATTACTTCAATGCAGACTATTAGTTATTGTAATTATCTCATACTCCAATTAATCTTGTGGTACTTTCACGTACTATGTAATACATATTTACTGTCGAAATTGATTTCGAAAATTTTATATGTCTGTAGTTTTTCAGAAAAACCTGTTAGCTTAATTTTTAAAACGAAAATTGGCATCAATTTTTTAAAAAAAAATTTTCAAACAATTTTCCAATGTAAAACAAGTGAACAGTATATTTATATTTATTACTGTTCACTTGTTTTTATAATGGAAAATTTTTGAAAAAAAAAATTTGATGCCAATTTTTTTTTTTAAATTAACCTAACAGGTTTTTCTGAGAAACTACAGATTTATAAAATTTTCGAAATCAATTTTGACAATAAATATGTATATTATATAGTACGTGAAAGTATCACAAAATTAATTGGAGTATGAGATAATTACAATAACTAATAGTCTGCATTGCCGATTTTTCTATATATTGAATTATTTATCTCTCATAGGAACTTCTATGGGCCGAAACGGATGTTGCCCCCTAAAATAATTCCTCATAAGGCATACATCCCACTAGTTTATTTCAAAATTGGCGAGTTACTCTTCCCCAGTTTCCCTTGTGAGAGACCCTTTCCCTTAGACTTCTGAAATTTTATGCAATAATTGTGTATAATAACCTTAAGTTACAAGTTTATTGCGATATTTTCTGACATAGTGTGATCAAAAATATTTTTTATCATTCGTAGTTTATTACCGGTTTTTCAAACTTTTGAGAGTTTTGATTTTTATAGAGAAAAATGAAATATTGCATGATCTCAAATACTCTTATCTTATAAAATAATCCTCTCCGTATTTCTCGAGAAACATATAAAAAGAAAAACGTCAAAAACTGAAAGTGTCTCCTTCATTGTTGTAGGGTTGCGCATTAAGATACATTTAATGACGTGTTAATGAATGGTAGAATCTAGAAAATTTTGAAGCAGAGTTACAAACATAAAGTATAAATTCTACAGAAGTAGAAATGAATAGTACATACCTGTAAGTAATTCTTATCTGAGTCTGGTTTTTCAGTTAAAATAGCATCTGTTTTATAATCTTTTCTCCATTGCAAGTGCTGAAAAATAACATAATTTTTTTTTTCAAAAATAAATTTACATATTCCAATTTTTTTTTTTTTTTTTTTTTTTTTTTTTTTTTTTTTTTTTTGCGTGGCATTTAACAGCTGATCCAGTTCCGAATTTACGACCATCAATGCTCAACTCCGTAGTCTTGTAATTTTGAAACCAACACAGAAGACAAGCGTGCAATTGAATTAAGCCTTGGGACAAACTATCTAGAGGACTTTCTGATGGAGCTAAGCCGCATTTGCATTACATGGAGAGGAAAATCACGAAAAGTTTTCACTGTTAGCAACAGGATTGTAACACATTATCCTTCTATCACTGAATATATTTTTTACTTCGACACTGTAATCAGAATTCGTGTCAACCAGCTACTGGTGGGATTCGAAACTGGATTAACACATTCGGAGTCAAATGTCTCTATCCCCAGAACCAACGCGATAAGTTTATTTAAGAAAATACTTACTTCTAAACATCAATAAACCCGGGCGCGTTTTAATATATAATCAACGGTTTTATTTAAAAGTGTATATCTAATTAGAAAGAAATCCTGCGTCATTTGGGTTCATTTTCTGAAAGAAAGTAACCCAAGAATTACCAAAAATTCTGCGTGGTAAAGAATTTTGTGCAGCATATGCATAAAATAATTGATCTTCATAACTACTATTTTATAATGTATTCAAATTACTAGGCATTACATTCAGTGACTAATATTTAATTTCTTCTACTGACCTTTTTCAGCATGATTTCTGCCTGGTCCACATTATAGTCTCGAGCTGTTTTGAAAGAAAGACAAGAATATTTTAAACAAAAATTATAAAGTTAAACTACTAACTACTTTTTGATTTACTTAAAAAACAGTATGAATCATCAACAATAGATGGCAGCACTTTAAAAGATTCAATATTCTTGAGGTCCTTTCTAGAGAACGTTATACTACTGAATATATTTGTATATAGTGAAACCTCTTGGGAACGACTACTCTCTGTTCCACAGTAAAATAGTCGTTAATGGAGGTTGGTCGTTCGTAGGGGTTAACTTCATAGACATGAAAGAATTAACGAAGGTACATGAAGTTTATCTAGTAATATAAATTTTACTCAGTTTCATTTACTTGGTGGGGAAGTGCCATTTGCGTTGGCGTTATGAAAACCGAATCGATGAATAAAATTTATCGTCAATAAAAATTACCTTTTATCATATAATTATGTGCAAAAACAAATTTGCCTATTGTGAATGATAGAAGTATTTTAAATAAATAAGCAATTATATTCTTTGTCTGGGTTTGAATTTAATTTTATTTCATAAAAATTAGATAACTTTGAAAAATGAGAAGATGTTTGTTTGTTTGAGATGCTTATTCTTTTTCGAATTTAACTTTTAACTCTGAAAATAAACCATCGATAACATCGTCTTTACTGCACTCTGAATGCAACAATACGTTGTCGACCTCTTTCAGAGATCGTCAACGAACGCTGTCCGATAGCTACTAACGAATATTTTGATATATTTGAATCCACTTATTTGTTCTGTTAATATTTTTGGTTTTGATATTTCCTCGAGTTTTCATATATATTATATTTACGTTTAAGGTAAGATAGAATCTCAAGCTCTAATTTAGGATCCGAGGAGTTACTATAAAAGACATTTTAATAAAAGATAACACACAACAGAGTTCATTTACAAGCGAAGTGTTATATATATATATATATATTCCTATTACATTTTTCGGCAATGCGATATATTTATTCGAAACTTACAATCGGTCCCACTCTATGCTGCTGCTGTTTCTTATGCCTGTTTAGGCAGAAGGGTGCGATGGTTCTTATTTTCCAGTAGCGCCACCTATGGCCAAGAATTCGACTTCTGCCACCCACTCTATGCTCAATTTAGATATTTACTCAGTGTAAGCATTAAAAAGTTCTACGAGAGATTTTGCCCAGGACTTTGTAGCGGGTCGCATATTATGGCGGCTCCATGTGAGGTAAGAGTGACCACTAGGAACCTGTATCTCGTCTACAGTGGCGCTCAAAAGTGCTCTTACGCTTATGACTTTCAATGAAATAGGGTCCTATCCATTAATTTTATTTTATATCCGTCGTTGAACAGCCGACTCAATTTTGCGTTTACGACTACTAATGTTCAACTCCGTAGCCTTGTAATTTTGAATCAATCTAGAAGACAAGGAAACTCCTGCATCAGTAACCCCAGAGGTATTTTATTTTATTTTATAACCGACGTTGAACAGTCGATCCACTTTTAAGGGCTTACAGCTACTAATGTTCAACTCCGTATCCTTGTAATTTTGAACCCAATACAGAAGACAAGGGAACTCTTGGATCAAGTATTGGGAGAAATTTGACTTCGTGGAGGACTTTTTCAATGGAACTAACTTGCATTTGCGTTACATGGTGAAGAAGACCACGATAACCTCACACGGTTACATTGACGGCAAGGGGACTCTAACCCATGATCCGTCTACCACTGAGGATATTTCACGTCAGCACTGTGGTCGGTGCTAGCCGGATGCGGAATTCGTATCGACTGGGATTCGAACCCGGTTCGCCTCATAGGAAGTCGAACGCTGTATCCCCTGAGCGACCACGGCTCAGACGCAAATGATATTTTATTTTATTTGTTTATAACCGTCATTTAGCAGCCAGTTTTAGACACAAATAATATTTCATTTTTTTATATCCGTCGTTAAATAGCCGGCCTAATTTTGGGTTTAAGACAACTAAGGATCAACTCCGTTGCCTTGTAATTTTAAACCAGTTCCAGAAGTCAAGGAAACTCCTGGATCAATATCTCCAGAGGTATTGATTTGTTATGGGAACATGGAGGACTTCTGCGACTCGACAGATTTAGAGTGCATCAGTCACCATTTAAAACATGGGGAGTCTTCGGCCGACGGAGATCGAACCCACGAACTCTTGGACATGGGTCCAGTGCCCGGCCACCAGGCTCTCCCAGCCCCCCGAAATCAATGCATCCATTTTGAAATATTAATTAAAATTAATGTTTCAAAATGGATACTTAATAATAAGATATATTTTCTGTTCGAAACAAAACTGCTTGGAATGTTTTCCAAACAAAGCAAAAGCTTATTTTTAAGAAATCAAGGACCGAAAAGTAACCAATACTCTATCTCACTAAAGTCTTCGTCCAAAGCACACTTCTAAAAAATCTCCATCTATTAATAAATATTCTAATTTTTCATTAAATTAATATTTAGTAAAGTATCATTTGCCATCTACATTAGCTTTAAAAATGTGTAAATAAATTTACTATTTTTCTTTTAAATTTTTGAATTAAGACTCATAGTATTTTTGACCATAATAGTTTTTAGATAGTTCTTCGTTTTAATGTCATCATATTCTAACTTCTCTTCAAATATGTTTTTTATTGTGTTTAATAATGGAAATTGAAATAGTATGGTAAGAGATTGTGGTCAATTATCGAGCCACAGTTTAGAGACGAGTTCTTATGACAGTGGTCTTGATATGAAAGAAAGGTTGTTTTTAATACTCTAAATTCCGGCTGATAATTGTAAATTTTATCCTAAAATGTCGAAATAAACAGGTTGATTCATTATGCCATCAATAAGTATCGAAATATTAGGAGGTCCAGAAAGTAATGTCGTTTTGGCGCATTAAATATTTGTTAGTCTTAAAAACCAATCCAATTTTTTCGATTATTTTCGATTCGGTATTAAAAGGTTGTTGCTAACGAGGGTGAATGCATTATTGATTAAAGATAAAATCTTGATAACAAATATCAAATGTACCGAAGCGACATTACTTTCCGGTCCCCTTAATACTTTATCCTGTCCCAATTAAAATCTTGGTTAATGTTCCCCTTTTTTCTGCTCGATACAATACATCGAAGCCCAATGTGATAATTTTGCTTTCATCCGTCAATAATACATTACAGGTACGTTTTTATTTATTTTATAACCGTCGTAGAGCAGCCGACCCAATTTTATATAGTTTTATTGGGTTTACGACTACCGATGTTCAACTCCATCGCCTTGTTATTTTGAACATAATTTGGAAAACAAGGGAACTTTAGAATCAGATATCGGGGGAAATTTTACATTTGTGGAGGACTTTTTGATGGAACTAACTCGTAGTTGCGTCAAACGGAAAGGAAAAAAACGAAAATCTCCCACGGTTAGCCAGACAGTAAGGGGACTCTAACACATGATGCGCCTACCACTGAAGATATTTCAAGTTAGTACTGTGGTTGGTGCAAGCCGGATGGAGAGTTCGTATTAACCAGCCATCGCTGGGAATCGAACCCGGCTCACCTCTTCGGAAGGCGAACACTCTATCTCCTGAGCCATTACGGCTCTGTAAGTAAGTTTAGGATTTATTCATGATTGATTTGGAGAAGTGAAGCCTAAGGATTCAGTTTATCGTAAAAACAGAACACTTTCTGCAGATAGAACGCATAATTAAATCAATCTGCTCTGAGAGCACGTCGAAGAGTTTCATGGGAAAGTGAATCAGGATATTTTTTTCAAAAATTCTTCAGAAACTTTTACAATGAAATTTTTATGAATTTTTCTCAAATTTTATAATTTTAATGTTTGATCACGCTGATCTAAATTCCTTCTTTTACGCGCTTTATCTTATACTGCAAAAAGGAATGGGATAAGATGAAACATTTAAGCATTATTCAATTCTGATTTACAACTATGGTGACCAATAATCAACTTTAGCTCAGGGAAATAGAGCTTTTGCCTTCCAATGAGGTGAACCGGGTTCGAATCCCAGCGATGGCTGGTCGACCTGAATTCCGCATGCAGCCTGAACCGACCGCAGTGCTGACATGAAATATCCTCAGTGGTAGGCGGATCACGGTTTAAAGTCCCTCAGCCGTCAAACTAATATTAGGAGGTTTTTGTGGTTTTCCTCTCTATGCAACGCAAATGCGGGTTAGTTCCCTCAAAAGGTCCTCCACGATGGCAAATTCCTTAAAATGCTTGATCTACAAGTTCCCTTGTCTTCTGGATTGGGTTCGAAATTACTAGGCTACGTAGTTGAACATCAGTAGTCGTAAACTCAAAATTGGGTTGGCTGCTCAACGACGGTTGTAAAATAAAATGAAAATAATCAACTTCTCTTTGTGATCTGTTTTTTTTTACATCGACTACGAGCAGTTTTTAAATGATAAAAGAAAATATTTTGGAATTAGCAAGCAAGCATGAAAATCCAACTTTGCAACCATAACTTTGATGTCAAATTGAAAAAATAAATAAATGTATAACTAAATAATTATAATAAAACAAATATAAGTAAATAAAAAAATGAAACAATAAGCAACAGCTTTAATTATGAATTTATCCGAAAACACTTAAGTGTACGATGATTTTCGGGAGGAAAATTTTTTGTTATTTTTCATTATTAATTTCTCAAAAATAAGCTAATTGTTTATTAACTTATTGTAACTTTATTTATAAAATATTACATACTGTTTTGTAAAGAATAGGCTATAGATATTATTATTGAATATTCATTTTAACTAAATATAGAATATTTAGTTTAGTTATGAATAGAGCCCCATTTTATTGTAAGCAGAAATGTAGGAACACTTTTGCCGAGCCACTGTATATAATAATATTTACAGAAACTTTACATCGTTAGAAAATATTTTACATTTTGCGATTATATTATTATATTACTGCAATCAATAATTTCTTTATTAATAAACTATTGCTTTTTAAGTAATACAATTTACTTCTAAAAATAATTAATTTTAAATTATTTTGAAGATGTATTCGATTGAACTTTGATATGAAATAAAAATGAAAGCTTTTGAAGGTTTGATATGGCATTCTTACCAACGAGAAATCTGTGAAATAAATTTTTGTCATCTTTCATGGTTGGTTTCATATCTTTTTCTACCCTCGATTTTAACTGAAAAAAAAATGAGATTTTAAAATTACTAAGTAATAACTTATGATGAAGAAATTGACATCAAAATAACTCTGAAAGATAGCTCTAGATCAAATTACGGTTAAAATTACCTGTACTTTTTGCCGTAAAATCCATTTTTACGAGAACATGTTTCGGAACCAGAAATCTGATATATCGCAGTTTTTTAAGTAATAATTACTGTAAAATCAATAAATATCATTGTGAATATTATGATGTAATATTGTACGGTAAAAATGGATTTTTACGGATGATGCACCAAAAGTGCTAGCAATATATAGTAATTTGATCTAGAATTTTTTACAGTGAAGTTTTAAATAAAATGCTTCATTTTGTAATAAATATTCAGATATTAGTCACAGTGGTATATTGCTACAATATTTGATTCTAAATATTCATATTTCCTCTTAACAAAAAACTTATTTTGTAATTTAAAGGAAATGTAGATATTAAATCAACACGATAAATTTAGTTGCAGTTTTCTTTCTAATTAGTCATAATTCCTTTTTTTAAATAAAGATAACTATAAAAATTCCGGTATACTCTTTTTCGGTGAAAATGGATTGTAAAATAGATTTATACCGAAATTTGATCCGGGATTTTAAAATGACTAAAAAATTAGCATATCAGGAATCATAACATAAATTTTATTTTCAGGAAAATTTTTTTTTGATTACATATAAATAAAAACTAAAAATATAAATTATGATAAATATATATTTTATCGAACGTTAGTTTTGTAATTTTAATCGAAATAGTTATTTGAATTAGTTAAATGAAACATTTTAAGTATAATGGTTTAGTTATACTCTCAAATATGGGATCAATAAAAAAAATTCAGAATTACGGAACCTAATTAAAAATAAACATTTAAATGTTAAAATAATTTTAATATTGGAATCTGAATTTTAGTTCTTGTAATCATTTGAATTGCAGTGAAACAATTATGAATGTTATACACACAGAAAGTCGAGCCGTAGCCGCAACTGTTACTAACTCTAGCGATGCAAGATATAGAAAAAAATTGGTTTTTGTTTTTGTTGAGCAACTAGTTTAGTTCATGTTGAAACATGATAGAAAAAAACTTTAAAATTGATGCATTTTTTAAATTTTTATTACTAGAAGTACATAGTTATACGTTTATGAACGTGCGTAATGCAAACTTGTAACTAAAACATTCTCTTTTATAA
The DNA here is from genome assembly GCF_982258835.1 of Parasteatoda tepidariorum. Lineage (NCBI taxonomy): Eukaryota > Metazoa > Arthropoda > Arachnida > Araneae > Theridiidae > Parasteatoda > Parasteatoda tepidariorum. The sequence continues at coordinate 85,968,753 of NC_141761.1, forward strand.
CCTTTGTATGTTAAAATTTCGCTGATATATGAGATCACATCATTGTTAGTCTAGTCCAATTGATTTTTCAATATTTTACCAGAAAGCTTTATTTAATTTTTAAAGCAAAATGTGCATAAATAATAATTTTTGAGGTACTTAAGGCATCCAACTGGTTTTGACACAGTTATTTTTCTTTATAAAAATCAGAAAAAAAATGTTCATTCAGGGATCCTAAAATTAAAAAATCTAAACAAAGTTTTAAAATTTATAAAGTAAAGTAAGGGCAATTTGAGCTTAAAAACTATAGATTTTTCTTACCGGGCTAACAGCTCAACAGCTAATTATAATGCATAAATTTCTAAAGTTTTTTTTTAATTCTAGATCAGTAATGTGATTATCCGTGTTTAAGACAAATCTTAAAATTTTTTTTAAAAAGGCAATGTAATAGGACTAAATATATTGTTTAATGTTGAATTTTTAACAAAAAATTCTCAATATTCTTACTTGAAATTTGATAAAAACAACAAATTAGCATTTAGACCTTAATTTAGTTTAGTTTGTCATTATACAAAATCTACGCACATAATTTAAAAGAGTCCTTTATTTAAGTTTGACGCCCAGTGGCTGAGTGGTAGCGCTTCGGGCTCCCGTGCCACAGGTCCTGGGTTCGATCGTCGGACCGGGTAAGGTTGACTCAGCCTTTCATCCCTTCAGTGCGTCGATTAGGGACTAATATAGGGGATAAGGACATTTAACTTTCCCCGGGGGGGTTCAGAAAAGCAACACGCTTTTGACAGACCGGTTTTACGCACAAAAAGTGGCGTTCGCGTCGTTCCAGTGATTATTTTCTAACATCCCCGCCGTACCTTAGCATTGCGCGTAATCGATGTTGATCATTAAAAAGCAATTTAATTTAAATTCTAAAATTTTTTCATTTCCGTAAACGAGTATATTATTTTGTATATTGTTTAAAGATGTCTATTCATTGCTCATAATTTATTTGTTAGTTTATTGAAGCTTTAAAAGCAGAGATCATTCAGATTACGAGCAATTATATACTATAGTTTCGGTTTTGTTTAGTTTCGGTTTACAGAACTTAGGTTAATTAAAATCGAAGGAAGGATATTTGCTTATTCAACCATAGTTATTAGTTTGGAGAGTCTGGTTCTATTATAACTGAAGTATAGATGCTTATATTAGCTTTTTTTTATATTTAAAAATATGATTTAACAGAACGAGTTCAAAACTAAAATCCTTTGAATTTTATAAGTTTACTATTATTGTTTTAAAATCGTTAGAATTAAAAATGCACATTAATGACATATTTTTTTTAACAAAATATAAGCCATAATTAATTTTGTTAAATTTTCGTAATCGTAAATTTGTTAAATTTTCCGATGAGAATTAAAAATAATTATTTGTAGCATTTATTATGAATTCGATTGTACTATCTATTAATTTCCGATCCTTATTAATGCCTTTGCACAAATAATTATTCAAATTATTATTATAATATATATGTGTGTGTGCGTGCGTGCGTGTGTGTGTGTGTATTTAATTGCCCACAATCAAATGCTCTTCATTTTGTTTTGATTTAACAAGGAATAAAGATTGAATAACTCATAATTTACGTAAATATTTAAACATTGCTGCCTTCATGAATGCTTTTTTAATAAAACAATCATATTTTGCGTTACGCGTAAATGGAAACCACGAAAAGATCATTCAGATTGCTTGACGCTTAAGGAGTTCCAGCGAAATGCTCAGTAATCGTAATGAATATTTTTATATAATAAATCATTTTTTTAGCGTCTTTGACAGACGGTCAATTATTTCGGTGAATATAGCGAGATGCTCTTCATATTTTTTGTAATTTTAAACTCATTCCAAAAATCAAAGTAACGTGCAATTTAAATATTAGAGTAAAATAATGTTTATAAAAGCTTTTGTGGTAACCTATATATTATTTAAAATTAAATTAAAATTTAGACAAATCAAATGTGGCGTTAAATGCAAAGGAAAACCACGAAAAGTCTTCTAGATAACTGAACAATAATGACAATACAGCTGTATGTTCATTATCGCAATGAATTATTCTTTTAACCATTAATTTTTTTATCATTCTTGACAGACAATTTGTCATCTTAGTGGATGTTGTGAAATACTTTTCTTATATTTTTGACTTTTAACACGACCCAGAAATCAAAGTAACTTGCAATTTAAATATCAGAGAAAAATCATGTTTATAAAAGCTTTTGTAGTATCCTATATATTATTTAAAATTTAGACAAATCAAAAGTTGCGTTAAATGCAAAGGAAAACCACGAAAAAGTCTTTTAGATAACTGAACAATAATAACAATACAACTGTATGTTCATTATCGCAATGAATTATTTTTTTAACTATTAATTTTTTTATCATTCTTGACAGACAATTTGTCATCTTAGTGGATGTTGTGAAATACTCTTCTTATATTTTTAACTTTTAACACGATTCAGAAATCAAAGTAACTTGCAATTTAAATATCAGAGAAAAATCATGTTTATAAAAGCTTTTGTAGTAACCTATATATTATTTAAAATTAAATTAAAATTTAGACAAATCAAATGTGGCGTTAAATGCAAAGGAAAACCACGAAAAAGTCTTCTAGATAACTGAACAATAATAACAATACAGCTGTATGTTCATTATCGCAATGAATTATTTTTTTAACCATTAATTTTTTTATCATTCTTGACAGACAATTTGTCATCTTAGTGGATGTTGTGAAATACTTTTCTTATATTTTTAACTTTTAACACGATTCAGAAATCAAAGTAACTTGCAATTTAAATATCAGAGAAAAATCATGTTTATAAAAGCTTTTGTAGTAACCTATATATTATTTAAAATTAAATTAAAATTTAGACAAATCAAATGTGGCGTTAAATGCAAAGGAAAACCACGAAAAAGTCTTTTAGATAACTGAACAATAATAACAATACAGCTGTATGTTCATTATCGCAATGAATTATTTTTTTAACTATTAATTTTTTTATCATTCTTGACAGACAATTTGTCATCTTAGTGGATGTTGTGAAATACTTTTCTTATATTTTTAACTTTTAACACGATTCAGAAATCAAAGTAACTTGCAATTTAAATATCAGAGAAAAATCATGTTTATAAAAGCTTTTGTAGTAACCTATATATTATTTAAAATTAAATTAAAATTTAGACAAATCAAATGTGGCGTTAAATGCAAAGGAAAACCACGAAAAAGTCTTTTAGATAACTGAACAATAATAACAATACAGCTGTATGTTCATTATCGCAATGAATTATTTTTTTAACTATTAATTTTTTTATCATTCTTGACAGACAATTTGTCATCTTAGTGGATGTTGTGAAATACTTTTCTTATATTTTTAACTTTTAACACGATTCAGAAATCAAAGTAACTTGCAATTTAAATATCAGAGAAAAATCATGTTTATAAAAGCTTTTGTAGTAACCTATATATTATTTAAAATTAAATTAAAATTTAGTCAAATCAAATGTGGCGTTAAATGCAAAGGAAAACCACGAAAAAGTCTTCTAGATAACTGAACAATAATAACAATACAGCTGTATGTTCATTATCGCAATGAATTATTTTTTTAACCATTAATTTTTTTATCATTCTTGACAGACAATTTGTCATCTTAGTGGATGTTGTGAAATACTTTTCTTATATTTTTAACTTTTAACACGATTCAGAAATCAAAGTAACTTGCAATTTAAATATCAGAGAAAAATCATGTTTATAAAAGCTTTTGTAGTAACCTATATATTATTTAAAATTAAATTAAAATTTAGACAAATCAAATGTGGCGTTAAATGCAAAGGAAAACCACGAAAAAGTCTTTTAGATAACTGAACAATAATAACAATACAGCTGTATGTTCATTATCGCAATGAATTATTTTTTTAACCATTAATTTTTTTATCATTCTTGACAGACAATTTGTCATCTTAGTGGATGTTGTGAAATACTTTTCTTATATTTTTAACTTTTAACACGATTCAGAAATCAAAGTAACTTGCAATTTAAATATCAGAGAAAAATCATGTTTATAAAAGCTTTTGTAGTAACCTATATATTATTTAAAATTAAATTAAAATTTAGACAAATCAAATGTGGCGTTAAATGCAAAGGAAAACCACGAAAAAGTCTTTTAGATAACTGAACAATAATAACAATACAGCTGTATGTTCATTATCGCAATGAATTATTTTTTTAACTATTAATTTTTTTATCATTCTTGACAGACAATTTGTCATCTTAGTGGATGTTGTGAAATACTTTTCTTATATTTTTAACTTTTAACACGATTCAGAAATCAAAGTAACTTGCAATTTAAATATCAGAGAAAAATCATGTTTATAAAAGCTTTTGTAGTAACCTATATATTATTTAAAATTAAATTAAAATTTAGTCAAATCAAATGTGGCGTTAAATGCAAAGGAAAACCACGAAAAAGTCTTCTAGATAACTGAACAATAATAACAATACAGCTGTATGTTCATTATCGCAATGAATTATTTTTTTAACCATTAATTTTTTTATCATTCTTGACAGACAATTTGTCATCTTAGTGGATGTTGTGAAATACTTTTCTTATATTTTTAACTTTTAACACGATTCAGAAATCAAAGTAACTTGCAATTTAAATATCAGAGAAAAATCATGTTTATAAAAGCTTTTGTAGTAACCTATATATTATTTAAAATTAAATTAAAATTTAGACAAATCAAATGTGGCGTTAAATGCAAAGGAAAACCACGAAAAAGTCTTTTAGATAACTGAACAATAATAACAATACAGCTGTATGTTCATTATCGCAATGAATTATTTTTTTTAACCATTAATTTTTTTATCATTCTTGACAGACAATTTGTCATCTTAGTGGATGTTGTGAAATACTTTTCTTATATTTTTAACTTTTAACACGATTCAGAAATCAAAGTAACTTGCAATTTAAATATCAGAGAAAAATCATGTTTATAAAAGCTTTTGTAGTAAATGAAATGAAAAAATTTGAAATTTTGAATGAAAATAATTAGAATTTCCATTACACATAAATGAAAACCAAGAAAACGCTTTATTAGCAAACTAATTGTACGCTAACAGGCTAGCTTGGAATGTTTACTAAAATGCTCTTTATTTTATTTATTTTTCGTAAGTACATAAATTGTGTGTTTTATTTCATTTCAAATATTTGAATTTCAGAATGATATAGAGAATTAATTTTAAGAACATACTAGTTTTCTTTTTTTTTTTTAATTTTAAAATTTAAAAATTATAAATCTTTAAAAAAATCTGAAAAAAAAATTTCATAAAATTTGCGAATTTCAGATTTTTCTGGCAAAGAAACTAAATGTTATCAATTATTATTAATCATTACAACTTATATAAATCAAATAAAAAAAGAACAAATTATGTACAGCTGCAATAAACAAAAACCGCAGTTCACTAGAGGGCGTGGATATAGAGTACAAACTGGTTACTAGACCAGTGTTGTCAACGTTCACCGTGACGTCCGTTTGGTCGAGTGATTGATCTTTCTGCCTTTATATCTATGGCGTCGATAAATGAGTACCAAGCATGCTTGGGAACTAAACGCTGGGGGTTCCGCGTTCGGCTGACCACCTGATCAGAATATATGCTCATGCAACCCAGAGCCCAAGGTCAAGAAAACTGAGATGGGCACAGTAGGCCTTGGCCCTCTATGGGTTGGCGCGCCACTGAGTCTAGTAGTTTATTTAACTTTAATTTGTAACGCTGATTTTGTAGAATAAAGAAATTTTCTCAAAATTAGCATTCTTCAGAGAGTGCATTTAAAAATGAAAGAAAATTCTATCAACAAAAAAATTATTTATTTAAAATGAAATTGAATTGTTTCTTTGAATTGTTTGATTGAATCTTTGTTTTAAAAACATGATTTATTCAAAAAAAAAGAGATTAAAATACTCAAACCATAGCTAAAAAGTTTTCGGTTTCGTTTGTTTGTAGTAAACCACAATTCATTTCAAAAAAATCAGAGAAAGAAATTTAACGGATCTTGGAGAGCCATTGAGAAAAAAAAATTTCAAATACGGATAATAATAATAAAATATTTTTTTGTTGTTGTCGAAATTGCTGATTTTCATTCAGTTGCAGACCTTAAAGTCTATTTTAATATTGCTCGATACTTTAGTTTATATTAATTCTAAATTATTCCATACTTACGATTGTGCGTTGACATGCGATTTCAAATCAAAATGTAACTTACCTCTGCAATCTTACTCTCAACCTCTGGATCTAGAATTTCTGCGATAGTCATGATATTAGTTTATGGTTTACTTGGTTTTAATCACTAAAAGAAAGAGAAAATCAATCATTATTTTTCATCCTCGATACATAAATTCAGCAACACATTATACGTTAAGTGAAAGAATTTATTAATGGTAGTATAAAAGATATAATTTAAGTATTGGTATAAAAATATATTTTAAATGTATGTCTAAAAGAAACATAGCTTTGATTATTAATCTAATAAAACCTTACATGTTTTGGTAAACGAATCTGTGGATGTGAAATGATATTTGGATAAACGAATTTCATGATTGTGGGCAAAAAGTTCAATTCGCTTAAAAAGTCCTCGAGATATGGCGAAGTTAGCAAAACGTAAAATTAACATTACATTGGTCCACTCCCTTCACCAAACTATATTGACCATATTTCCCAGATTAGGGCTACCTCCTATATTTTGAGAGTGAGAAATCCTTATTCATCGAAAAAAAAATTATGTTTATTCAATGAAAGTTTTTGTACCTTTTTGCGTCTGATTTCGTAACTTAAAATACCGTCTGTACAAATTAATTAGCATATTTGAGATCACCCCTTCGAACCAGTAAGTCCTAGAACGTGAATATCTGATCTTTAAATCACAGGTCATTCAGGGTGGTCCGTTAACGAATCTGTTAACGGTGGTCCGTCCAAAGAATAAATTTATTCTTTGGCACTCCGCACATAAAACATGTAGAATATCAATATTAGACAGGGAGAGGCTCTTTCCATTATAATGTCCATAAAATGCAACATACATAGCTAGAAAATTTTGAATGCATACTCAATCTAAAGAAAAAGATTGGTTTAATAAACTTTAAATACACTCTATAACAAAAAAATCGACGCACCAAGAAGCAATCATCCGATTGCTTTGAAATTTGCATGATGCGAAATGCATGATGAAATTCGCATCATGCAAATGCATGATGAAATTCGCATGCATGAATGTTTTGAACAGATATGGCTGGAATGATGCCGACTGGGGACGTATAGTCTTTAGCTACGAATCCCGCTTCCAACTGTGTCCTGACGATCATCGAAGACGTGTTTGGAGACTCACAGGGCAGAGGGGGGATCCTGCCTTCACTATTGCACGCCACACCGACCCTCAACAAGGCATTATGGTGTGGGGTGCCAATTCCTTTGACAGCCAGACTCCTTTGGTCGTCATTAGAGGTACACTTACTGCACAGCGGTACGTCGAAGACATCCTAAGTCCTGCTTTGCTACCGTTCCTTTTGCAGCGCCCTGGGCTGGTTTTTCAGCAGGACAATACCAGACCACATACGGTACGTGCTGCTATGAACTATCTGCAAGCTTGTCGAACTCTTCCTTGGCCTGCCAGATCACCAGATCTCTCTCCCATCGAGCATGTCTGGGATATGATGGGAAGGCGATTGCATCTGGAACGGAATGTTGATGACCTCGTTCGACAATTGGATCGAATTTGGCAGGAAATACAGCAAGAGATGATCCGAGAGCTTTATCGGTCTATGCCAAGCCGTGTGGCAGCTTATATCCAGGCTAGAGGCGGGGCAACACCTTATTGAACTTGTTACTGTAACTCTGCAATAAATTATTCAATTGCTTTGAAATTTTAATCATTTACTATTCTGTACGTTGTCTTCCTATCCATCAATTTTCGTTTTAATCGGAGAACTCCTTCTTGGTGCGTCGATTTTTTTGTTGTAGAGTGTATTATCTCTAGCAATTAGAATGACTTGCCCTTTATATAATGACTTTTAATATCTTGCTTTTAGCTTAGTAAAAATTGTAAGGACACCTCAAATGTTAAAAAATAAAGTAAAATAAAATGAAACGTAAAAGAATTTCGAGGAAACTTACAGTTCTGTAATATTCATGAGTCGAGCCCAGTACAAATCCTAGCCTACGCCACTAATAAATTTCTTAAGGATATTATTGTGTTTTATGCATTTCATTGTTTATTGTTTGAGTTATTCAAAATATTTGGAGTTGCATATCCGATTATATCTATGAGATACATTTCCCAATACGTGTGATTAATTTTTAAACCATTTTAGTTATTAGGTTACCTTAACAATATATTATTGAAAATCTAATTCTTTAAGACCTAACGTTTAAATCTGTTTTAAACGCTAAGAACTACAAATCGAAATTTCACTAAAATCTATTAAATTCGAATAACCACAGATTACCACTTTATAACAATCCTTCACTAAGAAGAAGTTGCCAAAGGTATTATCAAATCGTGTTTATGAGAATGGTTAAGAAACAGTTTTTGTAAAAAGAATTAGCACTAGCCGCCTTTGGCGACCAATTTAGCCACGTTTCAAAATTATCTTGTACAACCTATAAACTTTGATGATATTTAAGCCGAATGTGCTGCAATGTGTGTGTATTTAAATATTCTAATTCTTACACCCTATCTCCAATCCTAACGTCTTAATTAATTTTAAACAATTAATTTTAATTAATTTTATGTTAATTAATTTAATTTTAATTAATTTGACCAAACCTTTTAACCGTCACTTGCTTGCAGTTTTTTCCTCGCGGAAGTATTTTGATCACAATTTTAGCTACTTTCAAGAGATATCCGAGATATTGTCAAATGTCTTTATATATTGAACTTTATGTTATAATTTAAAATCTGCTTGGAAGCCGTTAAATCACACAAACGACTGTAAGCTTGAGTACGGGATATTTCAGCATAGTAAGCAGCATAAGTATTTTTTAAGCAGCATAAGTTTTTTCCATATCTCTGTCTTGAAATAAAAGAGAAAACTCATCCCAATGCTCTATTAGCAGCTGTAATACTTTTCCACGCGCCTCTCGATTCATAATGTGAGTATCTTTTAATGTATCTACGCAATGTTTCGTAAAAGGCAAGCTCCGACACCAATAATTAGTATGACAACAAGCAGCACCTTATCACAGTTTATATTTAAAATTCCTACAGCCATTTTTGAAAGGATCTCACAAATAAATCTAAATAATTACTTCGTAACTTAAATTTTATTTCTATAAAAATGAAAAAAATATTCTTCCATAACTCAAAATAAAATATTTTTTTTAAAATTTCTTTTATAACTTATTCTAAATATTCTTATTCTATATTCTATATAATATACTTATTCTAAATATTATAATTAAGTTAAATTCTAACGTTAAATTTTACTGCAATATTAAATTCTATTCCAATATTAAATTCTAGTCTATTTCTAAATAAATTTTAATTATTTAACACTACTTAAATAATTACTTAACACTACCTAACAAAATGAATTAAATTAATACTTAATGTATAACTAATTTCTAATTTAAGTAGTGTTGAAAAAATTAGTTATATTATAATCAAATTAATACTTTATGTATAACTAATTTCTAAGTAGTGTTGAAAAAATTAGTTATACATTAAGTATTAATTTGATTCATTTTGTTAGGTTGTGCTAAGTAATAGTTTATGTAGTGTTAAAAAATTAGAATTTATTTAGAAATAGATTAGAACTTAATATTGGAATATAATTTAATATTGGAATAGAATTTAATGTTAGAATATAATTTTAATAGAAATAATTAGAATAAGTTATAAAAGAAATTAAAAAAAATATTCTTTCATAATTCAAAGTAAAATATTCTTTTTTTTTTAATTTCTTTTAAAACGTATTCTAATTATTTCTATTCTAATTATAAAAGAAATAAAAAAAATATTCTTTCATAATTCAAAATAAAATATTATTTTTTTTATTTCTTTTATGATTTATTCTAATGATTTCTAATTAAATTATATTCTAATATTAAATTCTATTCCAGTATTAAATTCCATTCCAATATTAAATTCTATTCCAATATCAAATTCCAGTCTATTTCTAAATAAATTCGAATTATTTAACACTACCTAACAAAATGAATCAAATTAATACTTAATACATAACTTAGAAATAATTAGTACTTAAGGTAACTTAACAAAGTGAATATTAACTCAAGCGCTGTCAATATATAGAGAAACATTCAATTTTATGCTACCACATGAGAGAAATGGATATACAGATAAGGTTTTATATCAAATTATAACACAAAACAAAAACAAAGCAAAAAGGGCGCAAAAAATGGAGATTAATGAAAAAAAATTTAGAAAAATAATAATAAGTTTTACTTAGCTACAAGTACATGGAACTCAAAAAATAAGTTAAAAATATAAAGAAAACAAAACAAAAAAATGATTTAAAGATTTTTTGAAGAGAAAGAAAAAATTATTAAAAAATGCATTTAAAAAATGCTCACAAATATAAAAAATTTTGAAATTAAAGGAAATTTTTAAAATAAATAAGGAAACGATATAATCTCTCATCATCAGCTCACACGATTATGTCCGAAAAAATAGTGCTTTCTAATTGTATTCATGTAGCCAAAGCAAAAAATATCAGTACAATAGTGATGAGGAGCACCGAAAAATTTAAACGAAAATAGAACTTATTAAGCCAGAAATGCGAAATAATATATATGCTTTAATTTCTATACTATATAACTTATTACTATATAACTTTAATTTTCTCACAGAAAAGATTGCATTTATAACTTATAGTATAAAAGTCACTTTGAAAAAGTTACTTTGAATTGGAGAATGGGTGGAACAGATGAGGAGTCTACATTACCAGTGAGACAACATTAGACAACTGCGAAATTCAATATTTTGCTTTAAATTTAAAAAAACATTTAATCGATAGGGGGAAAAAACTCTTTAGGAAAGTCCTGAACTCAAATATTTGTGTTTCAGGAAACAATACAAAGCTTACATTCTCTGTGGCCATCGATATTCGTTGCTACGCAAAACACGCAATAACGTAATCACCTTTTTCAACAATTGTGGAAAAAGATATGATCACCCATTTCAGCAATCTATTTATATAATTTTATTGTTAAATACAAAGTAAAGCGATTAGAAATTAAAAATCTGAAAAATCTAAATTTGTTCCATTAATCTATAAATCAGATTTTGCGAAAGGAAGTATGGTCTAGAGGCATGAAATAGAGATAAATGGTTAGACAATGCTCTTGGGAACCAAATATCCTTCTATAAACGACTTTTTTGACCTTCCAATCAATGTCAAAGTTGATCTTGTAAGACGTCAATGGGTAAAATTTGAGGCTCGTAATGTATGTAATTTTTGAACAAAAGATAGCAGATTTTGTTACCATTTAATTTCTAAAGGAACATTTTTCATAATGTGTATAATTGCATAGCTTTGTTTTTTAAATTGTGTTTTGATGCAAATTTATGTTTCATTTGTCTAAGCCAATTTCTATTAGGATAAATGTTTTGAAGTTTGAAATGGGTATAATTCTATTGATAAATTCCTATTATAATAAACTGCCATTTGAAACTGAGTTGTAACGTTTTTTTACATATTTTTGATTTCTGAAAGCTTAGTGATTTTTTTTTTAATTTGCATCTTAGAAAGAAAAAATAAATAAAAATCTAAGCAAGATCTTCTGTCAGAGTTGGATTTAGGGATTGATTATGGTATTTTAAAAATTTTTTGTAACATTTTGTTCGAATAAAGCAGTTAATTACAGTATTTTTTGATCTGTTTCAAATTAGCTTTTGGATTAAAATTACAGTTTAAATATTAATTCATACATGTTATTCAAAACATCGCTAATGTTATACAAATTCTGCATACAAAATTTCAAAACATAAACTTTTTTTGTATTGATTGTTAGCATTAAGAATTTATCTCAAAATCCATGTTCGTCAGAAAATGCCTTTGACATACAAAGGAAAAAAAAAATTCTGACATGTAAAAAAATTCTAAAAAAATATAATAATTTGTAAATTAATTTCGCAAAATCAATTTCATTTGTTTAAAAAATATTCATATAAATAAAGATTAAAATACTCAAAGCATTAGAAAAAAACATTTTAATTTCGTTTATGGGAATTAAGTTTTGGTTTCGTCTGTCAGCATGCGAAAAAACATCTGAAGCTTCATTTTTATAAATTTGAGTTAAAAAATTTAAAGACTTTTTCGTTTTGAAAGTTAATAAACTACAGTTCTAGTATGCATAATAAAAAATAATATATCGAACTTTTCGTCCAAATTGTCGATTTTCACAAAACCGTTGTATATTAAATTATTTTGGCACGAGTCATGGATTCATCTATTTTCGTTAGAAGGAACACCACGCCTGCATATTAGTCTTCTACATTTTTTAAAAAATATATATATATACTCATTTAATATCCTTAGAGGAAAAATGATTAGTCCTTTATTAAGAGTAGGCAAAAAAGGACCTGGTAATTTAATAAATAAGCCAAAGAAACTGAAGTGATAAAATATTACTTGATTTAAAAACTTCACTCACTTCAAAAATATTACAAATTGGGAATGACAGTCGACATGATCCAAGCACTCAATAACAGTCATCCATTTTCAAGACTTGCCAGGTGTGAATGAGATTATTATACGTTATTTCCAATTTGAATTTTTTTATTTAGAGTGTATGGAGATTTTAATCAAGTAAGAACATGGTTATGTCTTACGACATCTGAGAACAGATAACTTTACGAAACACTTACAAAACATTGTCACCGAGCATTTTTGTCCCTTTGACATGATGACTTCATGTCAAAGGGAAAAGTTAAATATTATTTAACTTTAAGTAAATTTATGAGATTAACAAATTTATTTTGATTCAAATGTCCGGCGGTGGAGAGTCTAAATGTAGTTTCAATGATATTATAGATAAAAAATGTGACAATATGATTTACTGACAATAAATGACAGATTCCACTAACCAATGAGTTTACAAAATATTTGAGTGTTTCATAATATGAGAAATGGTGGCAGACTAGTTTAAAACAAAGCTAAAAACTGCTCGTAGAGTAGAGAAAAACAAGAGTTTCCTTTTCACAAGTAGAGTAGTGAAAAACAAGAATTTCCCTTTCACAAGTAGAGTAGTGAAAAACAAGAATTTCCCTTTCACAAGTAGAGTAGTGAAAAACACGAATTTCCTTTTCACAAGTAGAGTAGTGAAAAACAAGAATTTCCTTTTCACAAGTAGAGCAGTGAAAAACAAGAATTTCCCTTTCACAAGTAGAGTAGTGAAAAACAAGAATTTCCCTTTCACAAGTAGACTAATGAAAAACAAGAATTTCCTTTTCACAAGTAGAGTAGTGAAAAACAAGAATTTCCCTTTCACAAGTAGAGTAGTGAAAAACAAGAATTTCCTTTTCACAAGTAGAGTAGTGAAAAACAAGAATTTCCTTTTCACAAGTAGAGTAGTGAAAAACAAGAATTTCCTTTTCACAAGTAGAGTAGTGAAAAACAAGAATTTCCTTTTCACAAGTAGAGTAGTGAAAAACAAGAATTTCCTTTTCACAAGTAGAGCAGTGAAAAACAAGAATTTCCTTTTCACAAGTAGAGTAGTGAAAAACAAGAATTTCCTATTTGTGTTCTGCAACACTTTATTTGTAATTACATAAAATTTGATAAACTTAAAAGCCAATAAATGTAATATAACGAGACAATACAAAGTAGGAATTATTGATTTACGATGCATATAGATACTAGTTCTTGAAATAAAAATAGCTTCTAACTCAAAGCAATGAAAAAATACGCATAGTGCAGAGAAAACATTACGACGAATTCGAAATGGGCTTAACAGGGCAGAAGTGATGATTGATTTACGTCATTGATTTACGATGCATATGAGCAATTTTACAAGTAAACGCTAATTAGGCGGCCAAAAAAAAATATAAAAATTTTTTTTTTTGGGGGGGGGGGCACACTATTTCTACATGAATTTTCTTCTTTTTTACACCCTAAAAAGACAAGAAAAAATCGTGAACATGAAATTTTTTCTTTGTGACATACTTTAAATGTGACATACTCTTTCTGACATACTCAGATAAATCTGAGACATTTATTCAGATAAAACAATTTTTACATAAATATAATATTATTATACTCTCTAAAATGTATTTATAGAGATTTCATACTGTAAGATTATATTTTAGTATAAAAATTGGTGTTTATTTGTAGAATTGCTCATATCGTTTCTTTGAAAGTAAACCGTGGTAACTCAAAAAAGCAAGTTTTTCAGGAGAGCAATTTCTAACTTTCTGCGCTAATGCTAATCGCGCCAATGCGATAACGATTTATCTGCTCTCTAAATTAATTTTATGGAACTATGAAGATAACACTTTGTTTCTCTAAAAGGGTGATTTTTTTTACACAAAATGACCCAAATATCTCATTTTTCGACTTTTTTTGAGTTACTACGGTTTAGTCTCAAAGCGACGATATGAGCAATTCTACAAATAAACACAAATTAGGGGGCCAAACAAAAATTAAATTTTTTTTGGGGGGGGGGGAGGGCACGCTATTTCTACATGATTTTTTTTCTTTTTTACACCCTAAAAAAGCAAGAAAAGATATTAAACATGAAATTTCTTCTTTGTGACATACTTTAAATGACAAAATACCAATTTTAAATTTTTCTCGATTTTTTTCAATTTAGGAACTTTGATTAAATTTTTTTATTTTTGTTTTTTATACTATATTATAGTATATATTTACTATAATATAGTATAAAAAACAAAAATAAACTTATAGTACGAATATATAGTACGAATTCTCTATAAATACATGTTAGAGAGACATTACAGTAACATTGTATTTATATAAAAATCGTTTTATCTGAATAAATGGCTCAGATTTATCTGAGTATGCCAGAAAGAGTATGTCACATTTAAAGTATGTCACAAAGAAAAAATTCCATGTTCACGATTTTTTCTTGTCTTTTTGGAGTGTAAAAAAGAAGAAAATTCATGTAGAAATAGTGTGCCCCCACCCCAAATTTTTTTTTTTTGGCCGCCTAATTGGCGTTTATTTGCAGAATTGCTCATATACTTATAAGAATTCTTGAAATAAAAGTAGTTTCTAAATCAAACAATCAAAAATACGCGTAGTGCAGATTAACTATTAAGACAAATTCGAACTAGGCTTAACAGGGCAGAAGCGGTCAGAGTTTATATATTATAAAATTACTTAATAGAGCTCACAGAGACTTAAAGATTAAAATATATATATCCATATAGCACATCTGAGAACATGCATACATATTTTTAAAGCGAATTTTTGTTTTAGTAAATCTATAGGAACATTTAAGACATCAACTTGCTGTCAAAATGTAAACAATTTATAAACGATATCTAAAGAGCGCCAACAGTGGTGTTTTCAGAATTTAAAGTCTTTTTACGCGAGGTTTGAAAGTGTGTACGTTTCTAGCGTGTACGTTTCCTATTTTAATATTTTTAGAATTATTTACATCCTTTAAATTGCATATCCATGTATCTATATCTATCTATCTATCTATCTCTAGATGTTAGGAATTTATTTCATATTTAAAAACTCTTGATTATTCTTAAAACTTTTATTAAATTACAAACGTCTGTGAAAGTTTGATAATAGCTTACATAAGTTGGTTTATAAGTTTAAATTCAATTAATAATGTTAAGTAAATATTTTATTTGAGACTTAAAAGACTGAATTGCTTTTATATATATATATATATATATATATATATATATATATATATATATATATATATATATATATATATATATATATATATATATATATATATATATATATATATATATATATATATATATATATATATATATTTAATCCCTAAAAAACTACTCCGAAAATTTGATTTTATAGATTTTTAGGTTTAAGTTAAATAAATAATACGATTTTAATATCTAATCACAAATATAAACTCAAAAACACAAAATATACTGAGATTTTTTCTAAACACTGCATTGATATGAATTTTTAGACTTACTTAATGTTGAAGAAAGAAAACGTGTATGTTGGTGATCTTTTCACTGGTTCATATGGTCAGATATATTAAATTTGTTTGTGCTATTGAAGGTAAGAGTGTGTTTATTTCAATACACGGTAAAGGTAGAAAATTTTGTAAAATAATCTCGTCATTGAAAAAATATAAATACAAAGATAACAAATCATCCGTATTTTTCGAAACAAGGAAAACCTTGAAATTTATTGGTTTATTAAATTACCTTTTATGATCTTTACTGGTTATTTGCGGACATAATTTTATTATTTTCTCAACCACCTACAATCTTTTTCAATTTTAATTTAATTCGAAAAATCTTTGTGAGATCTTGATATTTATTCATCACATCAAATTTATAATAAACGACTTCCTTCAATCAAATGAATAATCAATACACCGTGCATGTGAATGTCAAAATTAAATCGTCAGGTAATCGAAGTAAATCGTCATGACTCGATTTATTTCGAATATTTTTAACAAGTGTAATAAATGAGTTATGCAAATTGAGTAGAACAAAGCTTAATTAAAATAAACAAATGCTGGTGTAGATTAATGGTTCGATTAATTCCACCGGTTTAGCAGAAAACGTTTGAAAGAAAACGTCATTCAGATCAATTTCTCAATGCCATCATGCAAATCAATTTATGTGAAGACAAATATACCGATTAAAACTTCATCAGATTTGCTTAGAATCTTCGAAAGATTTACTTGGGAATTATGCAAAAGGAGATTGCTGTTAGAGATAGTAAAATATGATTAGTAGCATGTGTTCTATTTTGATTTAAGCACGTTTTTTCTTGCATTTAAATCCTGCAAAAGACTGATCGTACAGACGCGGTTTCCAGTAGAACACCGAAGTCAAGCATCACCGGCTGCGGTCAGTAAGCGGGAGGGTGACCACTTTGATCTGATCAGCCTGTGTAGGGACCGAAGGTGCGCGGTATCGTTCATCGTTAAACTGTTCTACCGTAAAGTGCTCGACTTCACGTCGAGGTCGTCGGGCTACCAAAGCAAGGGAGCCATCGCCCCTGAATAAGATTAAATTTGCTTCGGATCACCCTCAAGGATTTTTCAGAGACCGTCGCCAATAGCCCATTGTGCAGCTCTAGTGAGACGTAAATACAGTACCTACCTATCTACCTCCTTACACTAAAAAAAAACGTATAGTCAAAGCTACCGCAATATGGAAATATTTATCATGTTTCTGTCTGTATGGGAAAACCAAAAAGCACAGTAATTTCTACCGAAACGCTTAGGTAATGACTTTCTGTTAAAATTAACAATAAACATGGTTTTTATTACCATATTATTTGGTTGCAAATGGGGTAAAATTTAATAATTTTAACCAAATGTCTGTAATTTCAACAGAACTAGTAAAGTTTGAGATGACGCATAAATGCCTAGTTTAATAACCTCTATTTAGTTAACGTCTATTTACCAATTGTTACTCTTGTTTCTCTTTAGTTAATTGTTTTTTCTGTGAATGCTATAAGCTAACATCTTCTAACTTTTAAAACTATAATAAAATTGCATTTGTGAGCATACAAATGCCCAAACAGGACTAAACAAATTTAGTAGCTCAACTTCAACGCATCAAGCCTGTTTTAACATCCTTAAATGGAAGCGTAGCACTAGTGGGTTTGAATTATCACCATAATCTTGAAAGTATTCAATTATATATATTTATTGAAATTTTGTTAAGCATACATATGCAGACTTATGTGCTCATTATACAGGTGCGTGACAACTTTTATTGCCCTGCAAAGGAACCGAGAGTGTGCAGTATCGATCCTCATGAAACTATTCTACCGTAAAATACTCGAAAAGATTAACTCTGCATTAAGTTTGATCCTGGATGCATCTATTTATTTATATTTATTTTTGTAATGCACACATACATGACAAAGTTAGGCGCTTTCTTAAGTCAAAATGCAGATACCACAAAATAGAGAAAGACCTAACAAACATATATCCTGGAACACAATGACATTTGAACCCGCTACTTCCACGTTAGAATAGATACATCTTTATAATGTCTTTCTCTAATTTGAAAAAATCTGTTCTTCAACTATAAACTGAAACATGAAACATGGAATGTGGAGTAATTATTTCATCTGGTCATGGGTAATGCGATTAATCATTAGAAATTGGAAATGTTAAACTTTCAAATGTTAAGTAGCTCTGTCAGAGTTTCGTATTTTAATCAGAGTTTCGTATTGAACCCAGATTTGAACTCAAGTTCAGAAGGTCATGAGATTTACTCATTAGCCCTCAAAAGATCTAAGAAACTAATAATCAGAAATTAATATATCATCCATAAATACAATCAAAACCGTTAATAGAAGTTGAAGAATCATTAACGAGGAAAGAGAATTTGCACATACCAAAATCTGTTTGATTGCTAAAAAAATCTCTCACTTTCCTTTTTACAACAATAGAAAATATGTTTAGTTTTTCTGCAGATACGCCAAAAAATATATTTCTGAAACAGTGACTGTATAATTATTTCCAATTTATTGCTGTATAACCACGGATTTAAAGTTTAATTATTTTTTAAATGTATGATTTTAAAAAGAATAGCAAATTTTTTTGGAAATATATTACTGAAAAAGAACTTCATACTAGCTGCAAAATGGCGACAGCATTTTTGCAGTTAAGATTGAACAACTGAAGATCTACAGTAGACAGTAGAATAATTTAAAAATTACTTAAATTCTGCAGAAAAACTGAAGTTACCTGGGGTTAACACGCTATGCACAACCACGTGATTAGACATAACCATTTTATATGTTGCGAGTACCCCAATTTCAAATAAATATTTTCAAATTGCAATTTTTTGTAATTCAATAACTTGAAAAAACAAAAGTTCTAGTCATTAATAAACGAATTATTTTAACTTTATAAAAAAAACACTTAAAATGAAAAACAAGTTTTCGAGTTTACCTCAGGACTTCCGTTTTAAACATAAATGTTAATCAATTACATAAATGTTAATCAATAACATAAATGTTAAACCATAACATAAATGTTAATCAATTTCAGAAATAAAAACAGCTTACTCAAAAAATTATTCCAGAAAAAGTGGAATTTTTATAAATGAATTTTTTAAAGCTATTAACGTAAATATGTCGTCAAAAATAGATAAATTAGGAAAATGAAATTGTAAACAGATTCGAATAATTAATTCAGTATTCTTAGAATATAATGCTTTTTTTTTGATAGATTTTCTTTTAGAAATTGAAAAACACTAAATTTCAGTGCAATTTCCGCAACAAATCCATTTAGACAATGTCACAGGCTATTTGAAAGCTTGTTTAAGCATACTTTTTGTATTTGACATACGTTTGGCAAAAATGAAAATTTTATATTTTATTCTTTTGCTTAGAATGCATTTTTTTCACTAAAACATTTTCTCTTTATAAATTGGAAAAAAATTAGCTCTTCAGACGAAGTCTGTAACATTTAAAGGTTTCATACAAATAACGCCAGAGACTATATGAAAGCATTTTTTAAAACATACCTTCTCAAAAAGCAAAAAAATAATAACACAGAGCAAAAATTTTGAATATTTTTTTCTTCATCTGTTCCTTAGCAGAAACATGTGATTCTACTTGAACAAAGGTTTGCTTTAGTCGAGTATTAAAATCTAAGTGGTTATATTAGACAAACATCAATTTAAATTCCTTGCATTAATATTTATGTTCTTAGAATATTTTAACGTCTAGGAATTATGGTATTTTAGTGGGAATTGTGGTATGGTATTAATTTAACTTCTTTAACTTATGGTATTTTGGTGAACATTCGGATATCCTGTTTATCAAATTATCTAGCAGAGCCTTTGAGCTTCAGGAACGCAAATAAAATTTTAGTCGCTAAAATCACCAAGATTTCTGAAATAGCCGCCAATTAGGTGACTGTTCTTCGGCGAATAGGACTGATAAGTAAGTTATTATTATGTGCTGTTAAAATATGTAAAAATCACTAATCTCAAAGGTAAATTATTCGGAAATGGTACTTTACAAACAAAATAATCATTTATTTTAGTTATTTTTGGCCAAATGTATACCATATAGCATACATTTTCATCTAAAGAACATTTTTTAATGTACGGTATGTTGTACACAAATGTGAATATAGTATGACAAATTTATCATTTTCTTTATGAACGGAAACTACGAAATACAGCTCCTAGTCCCAGATAAGATAAATAGTTAGATGTTAGAAAAAAAGATGTAGAAAAAAAGAATTCCAGCTAACGAGTTTTCATAACGTAAATCGTTTAGTATTTTCCGAAATTAAGAAAACTATTTTATCTTTTGTTGTTACTATATTTCGAAATGAGGTCGATTGTTAAATTTTTTTTCTTTTTGTTAATTAAGGAATAAATGAATTAGTGTACTAGTGAATTTAGCAAATTGGTGAATCAGTCATAAAAGAAACTGTGATTGCCCAAATTTGCCGATTCATTCAAAAAGGAAACTAAAATTAATGTCATTTATTACTCAGAATTTTTATTTTTATTTACTTCAAAAAACTCTGAGTTTTTGCTTTCTAACGCAATTAAGTTTGAAAGATGATAACATTGTAATAAACTATGAAATGTACCTTTCATTGTTTCAATTCTAAGCATTTTAATAAGATTCGGTACATCAAAGACTAAAACGAAAATTATGAGAATATAATTTAAACTTTGCGAAAATGCAAATGAGTTATTGAAGAAAAACAATAGACTAGGGAAATTACTTGAAAAAATATAAATGCCGTATTTTAAATTAATTGAGTGACAAAATGACGTTAGTGAGTTGACTCTAGATAAAATCAAAAAGAACAATGGCGAAGGCTACGAATGAATATAATTAATTTTCAAATTTGTGTTATTATTTAATGACCATATGCATTACTTTCCCTTCATTTATATGGTAAATTAAATTATTGCTGCGTTTATTTCTAAAAACCTTCATTAAATTCTTTTAATTTTTTTCTCTTAAATCTTTTAAATTCTTTAACACCCACATATAGCATTAAAAATAGGGTTTAAACTTAACCGAAAAAAAATTTGCGGTTAAAATATGTACGCATTTTTTTAGATGCGTAATAAGGAGAGCTATATTTTAGTTTTTAAGTCTCTCTAAACGTAATTATGATTCTCCCTTTATATCGTCTCCTAAAAATTACTTTACTGCTTCTTGTGTATTTTTTATCTTACCGTTATTTTAAATATTTGTGTAAAAGAATAACAAAAATGGCGGCAGCTACTTTACACCGAGTACTGCAAAGAACATCCATGGTATTTCACAGCGCTTTCAGCGCTACAGGAGCTTTCTGGTTTCACACCACTTTGTTCACACCACACTCTATCCCCTGAACCGCGATGGCTCAGGGGATAGAGTGTTCGCCTTCCAATGAGGTGAACCGGAGTTCGATCCCCGCGATGGCTGGTCGATACGAATTCCACATCTGGGTTGCACCGACCACAGTACTGACGTGAAATATCCTCAGGGGTAGACAGATTATGGGTTAGAGTCCCCTTGCCGTCAGATCAACCGTGGGAGGTTTTCGTGGTTTTCCTCTCCATGTAACGCAAATGCGGGTTAGTTCAATCAAAAAGTCTTCCACGAAAGCAAATTTCTCCCGATACTTGATCCTTGTCTTCTGGATTGGGTTCAAAATTACAAGGCTACGGAGTTGAATATTAGTATTAGTAAACCCAAAAATTGGGCCAGCTGTTCAACGACGGTTATAAAAAATTAAAAAAAGTAGTTGCTTCTAATTTCTTACAGTGCACTCTCAGAAAAATAGGTTCATGTTTTAGCCATAATATCGTTGAGTTGAATCATAATCCTGTGCACTTTCCTTGTACTTTTATTACAATCTTTGGATGAGTTATTTTTTTGTACAATTTAAACCATAGCTTAAAACTATTAAAAAAAGCGACAATGAGGATTAACCTTTGATGTCGGATTTTGGTGGAAAGAAACATAAGGGTCAAGAGAGAGAATTTTAAATGTTTCTAGCTAAACAATTACTTAATGTTTTGTAAGATATTTTTTTATGCCATATGCATACACTGTATTTCTGACGATGGACTTTTTTACGATGTATGATTGATTAATACCTATTTACAAACCAAGTATTGTTATCTAGACAAGCAAAATAATGGTTTTTGCTCATTTTTCTAATACTGAATCGGATGATTATGACTTTTCATAATTTTTAAACTATTTATTGTATTGACTATCTATTCTATCAAATTCATAAATTAATCTTAAAAGAATCTTTTGGGGAATGGTTTTTATTATCAATCATTCATCAAATAACGAAAATATTTAGTACATAAAATTAAAATCATAATTCCATTATTTAAAAAGGCAAATTGATTGAGAGACAATCATGTCCTGAGAAAAAAAAAGAGAAAGGACGAAACGAAAGTTACTGTGTTTCGGGCTCAATGGATTTGCAATTTCTTCTGAAGCGCTTTAGTAATGATTTTGGTATAATTAACAATAAATTAGAGTTTATGATTATGGTTTTACGTGATTAAATTTAATTTAAATAAAAAGTAGGGCATAAGAACTATTTATTCGGTTAAATTTACTTTTCAGATTTGTATTTTTTTTTCTAAATGTGTAGTAATAAGAGCTGTAAATTAAAACCAGTATTTCCAGTTAATTGTTACCATATGAACTGATAAATTACCAAATGAATGGTTTAAATACTGTAAATTGAAATCTTTTTTACCATAATTATACTTTTTTAACCAGATATGCTATTACCATACCGAACGGTAATTTTACGCGAAATTTCCGTTTATAATTCTGTCTGAAATTTTCAGAATTTTTTAAACTTTTGTGAGTTAGTGGATGTTGGCGAACAGGAGATTCTAAAAGAAACACAGAATAATTACTGAAATTTGCAAATTTAGGCTTCGTGGAACACTTTTTTGGCCCCTTTTTCTAATAAACTTTGTGTGCAAATGCATGCACATATACGTTTAACGCATATACACATGTTTAACGCAAAACACGCTAAACATGTCTTCAGGGCAGTGCTTCCCAAACTTATGACTTTTGTGTACCCTTTCTAAATGTTTCGTAACGCTGTGTACCACTAATAAAAAATGAATGTATTTTTTACTGTAAAAAATTGCCCAAAAGTTAAAAATCACAATTGACTGTTGACACCACTAATTATTAACTGTAAACTCAGCAATAAATAGCCAATAGAAAAATACGTAATCGTCAATTTTCATGGCTAGCTTTGCTTTTATTGTTTTGAAATTTTCGTTTGTTGCAAGATATTTCGCATAATAACGCGTGCCCCCGCTAAACTGCTCCCGCACCCCCGGGGGTACGCGTACCACACTTTGGTACCACACATACGCGTACCACACATACGCGTACCACACATACGCGTACCACACATACGCGTACCACACATACGCGTACCACACATACGCGTACCACACTGCTTAAAAGTAAAGTAAATTATTATTGTATAAACTAAATTGAGAGAATTTTTAAATGATTAAGGACTGTTTCTTGCACCCATTAATATTTAGAGTAGGTGAAATATCAACCGCATATGCTTTAAAATGCCTATACAAATTTACTTTGTATGCAAGTCTTATTAATTTTAATATATTCAATAAATAAATATCTATCTTCGCAAATGATAAAATCTAAATTCAGTTGCAAACAAAATGACTTCTTGGTTAATAAATTTGAAAGAGAGATTGCTTATCGCAATCTTTGAAATCTCTTAAATTAGTGTTAAAAATATGAAAAAATGTTGAGTAAAATAGCAGTGAAGATTGACTGTTCTGAACAGGATGGGAATACTTTTATTC
The DNA here is from genome assembly GCF_982258835.1 of Parasteatoda tepidariorum. Taxonomy (NCBI): domain Eukaryota; kingdom Metazoa; phylum Arthropoda; class Arachnida; order Araneae; family Theridiidae; genus Parasteatoda; species Parasteatoda tepidariorum. The sequence goes on from NC_141761.1 coordinate 85,992,782, forward strand.
AATGCTTCCTGGTGAAGATTTTAGTTAAAATAATTTCATTTAAAGATTATGCTAATTTTTGAAGATCAAGTTGTTTTATTAAGGGGAGTCGGTAGGGCATATATTAATAATGCTAAATCTGAGCTTTTTCGATCTACCTTTTCAAAGAAACTTCCTTTGATAACGCTTTGAAATTATTTAGGGATGTTGGAGATAATATCAGTTGTATGATGAAATAATGTTTCAGCGTTAATCAGTATACTTTTTGAGCTATGAAAAGTTTCTGCTCGAATAGGATGAAACTTCTTAAAAAATTCAAAGTTTTCAGTACATAATTTTTGAAAAAAAATTCCGCTAAAGGTATGTATTAAGAGATATAGTGTAAGCATGTATATGTAAATATTGTGTGGTAAAAAAAACTGATACAATATCTTGTTTAGGTGCTGAGAAAAGGTTAATCGAAAAAGCTCATTATTGGTACATACCCTACCGTCTCCCCTTAATATCCTTTACTTTTGTAAAGAATGTGATTATTTGTTAAGATTGTGTTATTTTAATTAGCCACGTTTTCTTGTTACTTTATTCCACCAGTAATGGATTCTTTAGAAAAACGTATTTCAATGATATTGCTTAATTCGTCCCATAAGATAAAAATAATTTTTTAAATTTCCGACTTCGGAGTAAATTATTCATTTTTTGTCGTATTTATCAATAAACCTGTAAAAAATTCTCATGTATCTGAATTATTTGTGTATTCCGTGTACTACTTTACATCAAAGTGAAGTTCCACTGCTCCAAATCCCAAGGATCGTTCTTTGTTCTGTGAAACATCTAGAATGTTCTTTTACACTACTTGGTTTAATATGACCACCAACCACCATGCTTGTTATTTAGAAAACACTAAAATTTATAGCTATAGTAATATGGTACTCATAAGAATCAGCAAAATTATTTTTATGAGATCATGTAAAGTAAGAATTGGTAGTTTAAGTTCCACTATATGCACTAATTCTTAAAATAAAATTAGTTTGTAAATCAAACATACACGTAGCATAGAGAATATTAAAACGAATTCGAATTAGGCTTAGCAGAGTAGAAGCGGATAGACATTTTACGTTATGAAATTATTTAAAATTAAAATATAAATATTCTCATTACAGAGTTAAATTCTATACATATTTTTATCAGCAAACTTTAATTTCTGCAGATTAAAAACAATAATGGATACAGCCACAAACACTGGCCAATTCGTTGTTGATTGTAAACGATTGCAGATGAAATCAAAGCGCGCCAACTTTCGGGAAGCAAAAAAATTTAACGCATGGTGTAAAAGCGAGCGGTCTTAGTGTAAAAATTTTGAACTTTTATACGCCGTTTAAGTTGTGTATGTAAGCTCGATTTGGTGTCAACTTGAGAAAAAAATGTTTTTTCATGCAACTCTTAAGGTTGTTTAGCATCACATCGCATATTGCACCAGAGTTTTTACGGTAGGCTAAAAAAAAATATCCTGTATACAATGAATACGTAAATAGCAACGATAAAAGAAGTTAGTTTTAAAACTTGTCGAAAAAGTAATTTTATAAGTGTGAATCATTTTATATTAAGTTTTTAAATTAAAAGTTGTGTATATTCTTTTTGTATCAGCGATTTTTAACTCTAAAATTGATGCAACTTGTTTTGTTCCAACATTCTGTTTTGTTCTAATCATTTAAAAAAGAAAATCAAAACTATTTTGCATACATATCTGTAAGAATAGACTATTAAATGTATTTTTGAGTTTAGACCAAAACTATTAAGCCCAACGTAACAAAAAAAATAATAAAAATCATATGATCGCGTTAGTTGTTTTTCCTTGTAAAACAATAGAAGTATTTTCGTACAAAAAAAAAAAATCCCATGATATTTGGCAATAAAAATGTCAACACTCGTTTCCTAGGAAAATCTTCACGTGAGGTTATAATGTCACAAGTAATAAAAAGTTACTCCTTGTTGTGTAAGTTTATCGTTTATCTTACAACGTGGTAAGCAATTTAGAACAAAAATTAATATAACCCTATGACAGTATGACGTCAAAAGGCAATTTTTTTATAAATATCATTTCTAATAAATAAATAAAGGAATATTTTCCTTAAAGAAAGGGAACTTTAATGGCTTTATTAAAAAAGAAGGTAGCTCCATTTTATGTATTTAATACTTACTGGTTCAATACTTTTGCTGTTAGCAAATTTCTTTTCACGGAAAAGAGAAAATAAGGAATCCATTTAAACCGATTGATAACGGAGTCCATTTATTCCGTTAAAAAATTACTGTAATACATAATTATATAATTAGTGAGAGTTGTTTAATGCGCATACTGTTAGAAATGTTGGGATGCTTTAAACCAATTATATTATATAATTAAGAATGATATAATAATGAATAATATAATTATGAATAATATAATTATGAATAATATAATTATGAATAATATAATTATGAATAATATAATTATGAATAATATAATTATGAATAATAATAATTATTTAGATTTTCTTCGTTCCAAACCTCATATGATGCTGAGTTAAACTATTTTTGTATTTTTAATGCTTACTGACTGGTTCAATATTTTTGTTGTTTGTAAATTTCTTCGGATAAAAAAGGACAAATAAGGAATTTACTTAAACTGATTGCTATTGGAGTCCATTTTTTTCGTTAAAAAATTACTGTAAAATAGTGAAAGTTGTTTAATGCGTATACTGTTAAAAATGTCAGTATGCGTCAAACCAGTAATATTGCATAATTATATAATTATGAATAATATATTTATGAATAATAATAATTATTTAGACTTTCTACATTCCGAACTGCTGAGTTGAACTTTTTTTGTATTTTTAATGCTTACTGACTGGTTCAATATTTTTGTTGTTTGTAAATTTCTTCGGATAAAAAAGGACAAATAAGGAATTTACTTAAACTGATTGCTATTGGAGTCCATTTTTTTCGTTAAAAAATTACTGTAAAATAGTGAAAGTTGTTTAATGCGTATACTGTTAAAAATGTCAGTATGCGTCAAACCCGTAATATTGCATAATTATATAATTATGAATAATATATTTTTGACTAATAATAATTATTTAGACTTTCTACATTCCGAACTGCTGAGTTGAACTATTTTTGTATTTTTAATGCTTACTGACAGGTTCAATATTTTTGTTGTTTGTAAATTTCTTCGGATAAAAAAAGGACAAATAAGGAATTTACTTAAATTGATTGCTAATGGAGTCCATTTTTTTCGTAAAAAAATTACAGTAAAATAGTGAAAGTTGTTTAATGCGTATACTGTTAAAAATGTCAGTATGCGTCAAACCAGTAATATTGCATAATTATATAATTATGAATAATATATTTATGACTAATAATAATTATTTAGACTTTCTACATTCCGAACTGTTGAGTTGAACTATTTTTTATAGATTTCTTACTTACTGGTTGAATACTTTTGTTGCTTGTAAATTTCTTTGAGTAAAAAAGAGCAAATATGCGATTTACTTAAATCAATTGCAAATGTAGTTTTTTTTGTTAGTAAAATTAGTGTAAATTAGAGAATATTGATTAATGCGCATGTTAGATATGTTACAATGCGTAGAACCGTATTGTTATTTAGATTTTCTACTTTCCAAACTTTATATGAAGCTGAGTTGTAATATTTTTTATAAATTTCTTACTTACTGGTTCGATACTTTAGTTGCTTGTAAATTTCTTTGAATAAAAAAGAGCAAATGAACGATTTATTTAAAACGAATGCTAATATAATTAATTTCTTTTCTTTAAAAATCTCACTTCTTTATGAAACTAGAACTAATTTCATTATAAAAATATCATTTTCTGATATATTTAAGAAGATGTGCTTGAAATATAAATACATCAAAAACTTTATTTTTTGAAATGTGCGAGTATCGTCACATACCAATTAGTTGAACGTGTAACTTGGACGTGAACTTGAGTGCCGAATACCTACATTTTTAACATTAAATTATTTTCTTGCAAATAATGCCATGCCTTAATAGTGAATATGATGAGGGAAAGATCTTTGCTTTACCGTCATTAGCCGTATAGTTGATAGTGGTATATATGAATGTCCATTTAGGCCATTAATGAATGAATAAAACAATAACGTTTCCAGGAAATAATGTACAAATCGTTGAATGTAAATTTAGATTTTATTAAGTATAATTTAAGATTTCGAGTGGCCACATTTTCATCCTAAATAAGAAATCCCTTAAAGGGATGAAATAATAATATTCTCTATTGACAGATCATAAAGCCAGAACAACATTTCTGACCGTTAGAAAATTTGAGACTGGGGAGGCCCCCTAAAAGGGGTCCCAGCCTCACCAATTTAGAAACTCAAAGTGAATATATTTATTCTCAACGGACAGAGAAAGTATGGGTAGGAGATCCAAAATTAGCGGCGATTTATCACCGTATATCATAGCCAAAAACAAAGCCAACTAGCATATACACATGGGTTTAAAAGAACACCTTGGCGATCACGAGTCGCCAACAAATTTATGTGAATTCTTATAACCATGCAACCGAAACATTTAGCCGTTGGAAAATTAGAATAAAAAGTTATAAATAGATTTTTGTTTTCGATTAGAGGCGACAGTGAATTAATATGTCTGCATAATAATGAAATAAAAAGAAAGTATCCGTTACATTGATCTGGAAGAGAAGAAATAAATATTTTATGTTCGTTTAAAAAGATTAAGTTTTTGATTTATTTTAAAAATAATGCCAAATTCTGGCATCATAGTGAACCAGAAAAAAAATACCATCACTTAGAAAAATAGCAATAAAATGATGTACATTATTAGAAGTATACGAAAAAGAGCGATGTATAATTCTTACATATTGGGTTGTTCAGAAAGTAATTCCTTTTTTTGGGAGGAAAATGAAAGAAAATTTTCGCATTATGAATAAATAATTTATTAAATTGTTTTTTGACCATTCTGATCCAACACCTTTTGTCATCTTTCTAGTAGTAGCATGATTCCACGCTCATAAAAGTTTTGGTCTTTACTGGCAAAAAATTAATCCAGGTAATTTTTGACCTCTTCATTTGAAGTAAAGGTTTTACAGTCCAAAAATTTTGTAGTCACCGGAACAAGTAATAACCCGAAGGCGCCAGAACTGGAGAATATGGTGGGTGTGGTAGTGTATCCCATTCAAGCTGTAAAAGCTTTTGGCGAGTGACCAAACTTGTATGAGTTCTCGCATTATCTTGGTGGAACACTATACCTTTCCTGTTGATTAATTTTGGCCTTTTCTGTTGAAAGCATCATTCAGTTTGCCCAGCTGACGACAGTGGACTTCCGAATTAAATGTTGTGTTATCCGGTAAAAGCTAAAAAAGACTATTCATTTAAAATCCAACCAAACAGACAGCATCACCTGTTTTTGGTGGATATTGGCTTTCGAAATGCTTTGAGCCGATTCATCGCTTTTGCTCCATGATCTCTTGCGTTTGACATTGTTCTAGACAACCCATTTTTCGTCCCCAATAATGATACTCTTCGAAAATGAATCATTTTCGTGACGTTTGAGAAGCGACTCTCCGACGTCAACGCTACGACACAAATTTCTCTCCGTGAGAACAAGAGGAACCTATATATCGAGCTTCGAGGTTAGACCCAGGCCTTTTAAGTGGTCGTAAACAGTTGAATTCGATAAATTTAACCTCTCACCGATCTCACGTGTGGTTATTCGCCGATTTGCAACAACTAATGCCTTTATCGTGTCTTTATCAGCTTCAGCGGGCCTTTCAGAACGTGGTGCATCTTCGACATCAAAATTGCCGGATCGAAATTTTGCAAGCCAATTCTGGCACTGGCGTACTGTCAACACATCTTATTCATACACATCGATAAATTTCTTTCTGGCAAGAGCAGTATTTTTACCCTTTCTATAGTAAAAAAGTAAAATATGACGAAAATGCTGTTTATTGCTCACCATATTTAAAAGGGCACCAGCCAAAAACTACTGCGTATAATTAATTGAACTTTTTCTCTCACAAGCCTTACTATATCAGCTCTCAAAACATATAATGATAATGCCGCTTAAGTGCGAAGTTGGGATTGAAAAAATATTATTTTACTATTTAATATTATTTTTACGAAATTACTTTCCGAACAACCCGATCATTATATAATTCTTAGTTTTCTTATATAAAATTATTTTAAGAATAATTTTGTGTGAGAATATAATTAAGTATTATTCTTGGTATAATATTTTTCTTAGTATAATAATAACTTATTATTGTTCTTATAATAAAATTATTTTTAAAATCATTTTTATGCACCACTAAGTTCTCTCGCTATTTTCTATGTGTTGGTTCCGATATTTTTTATTGTTTAAAATTAAGGCATGGCATGATTTCTAGGAAAATAAGGAAATGTTAAAAATGTAGGTAATCGACGCTCAAGCATACGGAATTTTTATCTAATTGGCATGTGACGGTTTCCTCGCATTTCGGATAAAGCTTTTGCTCTATCTATGTTTCAAAATTATTATGTATAGAATAGAGCGGTGGTGGATCAGGAGATAGAGTAATAATCAATTTCCAATAAGGGGAACCGGGTTCAAATCCCAGCAATGGCTAATCGATAGGAAATCGAATTCCGCATCCAGCTCGTTCCTACCACAGTGCTGACGTAAAATATCCTCAGTAGTAGATGAATCACGGGTTAAAGTGCCCTTGCCATCAGACTAACCATTGGAAGTTTCCGTAGTTTTCCTCTTCATGTAACGCAAATGCGATTTAGCTCCATCAAAAAGTCCTCCACAAAAGCGAATTCCTCTTAATATTTAACCCAGGAGTTTCCTTCTCTTCTGGATCGGGTTCAAAAGTACAAAGCTACGGAATTGAACATTGGTAGTCGTAAACCCGAATTTGGATCAGCTGTCCAAAAATGGTTTTAAAATAAAATATATAATAATAACAACTTGTTAAATAGTTAAAAAAATGCAGCATTAAAAATTAAATAAAAATATCTTAATTCATAACTATTACAGCAACTCATACTTAATTAATAATACAAATTTAAAGTTGAAGTCAAAGATGAAACAGAAATTGGGAGAATTATTTTAATTCATATTCCTCTCAATCAGAATATTTTTATGGCTTTAAGATATTCAAATTTTAATTATATAGAAAAATAAAGGAAGTTTTATGAATATTACCGCTTGATATTCTAGTTCAAAATTAAAATTTTCAAATGCTAAATTTACAAATCGAGAATTTAAGTGCAGTGAAACTTAAACTTATAAGTGTTCCTAAATATTTTATTTGACCTTTGATAATTACTGAATGAAAAATATTTTGGTAATGTTTGAAAATACCATTCACTTTATTTTACATTTTTATTATATATTTGGTGTTTGAGAAGAAGAATTTTCCTTCAGTGATTCTTTTTAAGTACATAATTTGTACGAGCGTGTTAATTAATCGTCTTTAACTGTTAACGGGTAGGTAGTTGAACTGTTGAAGACTAGAAAGTGTTGAAGGGCGATCGAAAATCGGAATCTTGATATAAGAAAACCGATTGAAGTGCTTATCTAGACATACTTGCAATTCTGATACTTTTAGCTACAATTGAAGCGAATCTGAAGCAAATCAATATTTCAAGAATGTTTTCAAAAGAGATAAGTTCTTATTTTTCTTGATGGTAAAATAAAAATAATCAACACATTAAGTACTAAAGATTAAACATTTCTTCGTTATGTTCTATAATAATTACTTTTGAAACTTGATATATTTTTTGTCTTGTTTTGGGTCTTATTTAGATAGAAAAGTGAGTTTTTTGGAATATTATAAGGACTACGTAGAAAAACACGTCGTTTATTTGTGCTTCTAAAATTGTTTCGACTTCATTTAATAATAATATTTTGTGAAGTGCGTAATAGTTCCATTTCCATTTTTCTCGCGAATATCATAAATACAATGCATAGAACCGCGATGGCTCAGGGGATAGAGCATTTGCTTTCCAATCCCTTATGAAAAAATCGAGGTATAAATGAGGTATAAATGAGGTATATTTTAAAGGTATAAAAGAGGTTGTTATTTAAATACGTCGTTGAGGTTGAAAAGGGTGCAAATGAATACTTCAAAACCAACCTCAAATATACCTTAGATATACCTCCAGAGGTATATATGTTTCAACTTGAGGTGTTTAATTTTACATCTGGGGAGAGGTAGATATTTACTACTTTAAAGTGTTTCATTTTCAACCTTAGGTTATTACTTATAAGCCTGAAGTATATATTTTTTTACACTTGCGGAAGTATTTATTCAACAACCTAAGGTGTGTCATTTTACACTTCAGGTTATAATAAATAACCCTCAGGTGTATTTTGTTCGACTTCAGGTAATTATTTTTCAACCTCAGGTATATAATTCTATGCTTGTAAAGGTATATATTTATCAACCTGTGGTGTGTCGTTTTACACTTCTGGTTGTTATAAATCAGCCTCAAATGTATTTTGTTCTACCTCAGGTAATTATTTTTCAACCTCAGGTATATAATTTTATGCTTGTAGAGGTATATATTTTTCAACCCAAGGTGGGCCATTTTGCACTTCTGGTTGTTATAAATCAACCTGAAGTGTATTTTCAACACTTGGAAAGGTTATTTTTTATTAGCACCATGTGTTCCATGTTCTACCTTAAGTTATTATTTCGTAACCTCAAGTATATATTTTTCTATTTTTAGAAGTATTAATTTATCAACCAAAGATGCGACATTTTACACTTCAGGCTTATGTAGCTCAACTTAAATCTGTTTTTTTTAGCACTTACGAAGGTGAGGTGTTATACGGACCACCTAGTTTATTAATTTTTAGACTCAATATATAAAATATATAATATATATAAAGATATTATTTATATTATATGAAGAATAATGTATATCATTATATTTTTTTCACTAGTAGAGATCATTTATCAACCTGAAATTTTTAATATTAGATCTTCGGCAGTAATTGATTCTTTTGTTAAGCTATAAAAGAAAGTTTCAAATGCATAATTCTTCTATAATTTTAATAGATTGATTTAAATCATCTTAAAATAACACTTATCCAAATTCTACAGTTAGTAAAAATTATTTATGGGAACTCATGCTCGTATTTTTAGAAGATAGTTGTCTAAGGTGCTTGAATTTTTGAAGCTATAAAACTACAAATTTAAATAATTAGTCAGCTAAAATTCAAATTACTTTTATTTAAAACTAAAATTTCATTTTTTTTACAAACCAACAAAATTATTTTAAATACTGTGTTTCCGTCTACATGTTGAAACTTGTAATTATTGGAACCTAAAAGAAGAAGAAAAAAATATGAATTAGTAAGAAAGTTATATTTACAATAATAGTGGCAGGTTTTGAAATATTAAAATATTAGAAATTGTTTTTTTTATGATTTAAATTAACTGGATGAAATTAATTTTCTTTTTCAGATAAATAGTATTACTCTTCTGCCATTTCTATTCAATCCTCGAAGCTAAAAAGCATGTGTGTGATATGTATCACAGCCACAAAATAAAATACACTGAATACAGTATTACCATTAACAAAATTTACAGAAATTCAAATATATAGGGTGTCTATAAAGTCCCGGACCCATTTTGATGTTTAATGACTCATAAAATAATAAAGATAGATTAAAATTAATAACATAAATGATTTGATAGACTCAAAAAGTTTCATGACCCTTGTCAATGAACTTCCACCACGTGTGCGCCCTTCGTCGCACGGAGAATATCAAGTCGATAGTCAATTTCACGCCAGGTAGCGGCAAGCATGTCGGCATCCACTGAGGGTATTGCGGTTGTAATTCTGGCTTTTAGGTCATCAATGTTCGACACGATCCTCCTGTAAGCATTGTCCTTTATAAATCCCCAAAGAAAAAAGTACAGTGGCGTTATATCAGGTGATCTGGGTGGCGAAGGGATTGGACCTCCTCGCCCAATCCATCTTCCTGGAAAATAGTCGTTCAAGGAACTACGAACGATGATACCCCAATGAGGTGGTGCACCATCTTGTTGCAAAAAGACATGTGGCTGAAGCTCTTCTAGTTGTGGAAATACGAAGTCTTCCAACATGTCTAAGTACACGACTGATGAGACCGTCTTTTCTGTAAAAAAGAGAGCTACCTGGCGTGAAATTGACTATCGACTAGATATTCTCCGTGCGACAAGGGGGGCAAACGTGGAAGTTCATTGACAAGGGTCATGAAACTTTTTGAGTCTATCTAACCATTTACGTTATTAATTTTAATCTATCTTTATTATTTAATGAGTTATTAAGCATCAAAATGGGTCCGGGACTTTATGAACACCCTGTATAATTCCAATCTTATTATGCAATTTTAACACTTTTTGTTTTTCTATACATCTGTAACATTATGGTACTTGTAAGTTTAATAATTAAATTTTTCTTTCTTTTCCATATTTTTTTTTCTATATTATTTTCTAGTCTATATTTTTAAACTTTTTGTCAGACTTCATGAAACTAATAGTTTTTTTTAAAATTTTTGACGTTGATTCTGAAAAGGACTTACGTTATTGTCAATCACATCAGAGTTTCTTAAAAAATAGTTATTTTAATATTTTTTATCAATGTAATCAAGAATCAACAATCGTTTAATAAATTAAAATGTTAAAGTTATGTACCAATTTTTATTCTTTTTTTACACTCAATCGAGAAGAACAAATTACAAGCTGAAATTTGTGAGTAATTTTATGTGAAGAAAATGCCTAAGAGAGAATGATTTGAAATAATACTTTTAAAATAAGTTGAGTATAATATCTCCTATATAACTTGTAATACCGAGCAGAATAAAACTAATAGTGAGTTGTTACAAACACTTGTTTAAATATAAATACACATCCCATATGATGAAATTCAAAACAATGCATATTACTTTCAACCATAAATGTTTTTATTTGCAATTGATTTTATTGCTAGTCTCATCTTCCGCGCCGCTGCGCATGTGATATTTACAATCTAGGTCATCTCAGCAATATCAGGGAACTGTATAACTTTGTATATATATAAACAATATAAACTTTGCAACAAATATCCAAACGATAAGCATACAGCTATAGTAGAATTTCAAAGCAAAATTGCTATTTTAAAAATCTTTCAATTTTCAATGACTTATTTATAAGATAAATTATGAACATTTTTCTCAATTAATCAGCGTGCATACTGTTACGTTAAAACATATACATTTAAGCAAAATAAAAAGAATAGTTCTATTTCAATAAATTACAAACAATAAAATATACTGTGCATAACCTGCTGTAACGATTCACCAGTAACGTTACCCTAAACAGCGACGAGAAATATTTCGATTGTTCTCTCTTATTGCTAAGCCTACAACGATAGCCTCTAAGAATATCCTCCAACTTAAATTATTTAAGATCAGGACGTGTCTTTAAAACAAAAATAATAAAATTTAAGTTTGAAAATTGAAGCATATTTGATTAAAAGTGATAAAACTAAATTAATAAATGTCAAGTACACACTTACCGAATTTCGAATAGACTTTCGATTGTTAACAGACACGCCATTTGCCGGCTCGCATGGAACTCTGGGAAGTGAGCTAGTTTATATGAAGTGTACTTCAAACAACCTTAAAACAAGCTTAGCTGTAAATAAAATGACGTCATACACCTCAATAAATACCTCACTCTCTGCAGTTGAAATAAAGTATATTTTTTATACCTCGTAAATACCTCACTATCGTTAGTAGAAAAAGGGTATATTTTTTAAGCCTCGTAAATACCTCACTCTCGTTAGTTGAAATCAGGTGGATTTTTTTATACCTCATAAATACCTCTTTTGGTACAAGTGTGAAAAAAACAACCTCGTATACCTTAAAAATCACCTTATCAGTCTGGATGATTTGAAGTGAATTTAAAACAAGCTCAAAATAAGCTTAGGTATAAATAAAATGACTTCATATACCTCAATAAATACCTAACTCTCGTTAGTTGAAATAAGGTAAAAATTTTTATACCTCAAAAATACCTCTTTTGTTACAAGTGTAAGAAAATAAACCTGGTATACCTTAAAAATCACCTTATCAGTCTGGATGATTTGAAGTGAATTTTAAACAACCTCAAAACAAGCTGAAGTATATGCAAATCAACCTCGTACACCTTAATTACAACCTTTACAAGGTATAATTTTTATTGCTGTTTTCTCTGCAACCTTAAATATACTTGAAATATACCTCAAAACAACCTTAATACCTCAAAAATACCTCAAATCAACCTTAAATATACCTTAAATTTTCGTAAGGGATGAGGTGAACCGGGGTTCGATCCCGGCGATGGCTGGTCGATGCGAATTCCGCATTCGTCTTGCACCGACCACAGTGCTGATGTGAAATATCCTCAGTGATAGACGAATCATGGGTTAGAGTCCCCTTGCCGTCAGGCTAACCATGGGAGGTTCTCGTGGTTTTCCTTTCCATGCAACGCAAATGCGGGTTAGCTCATTCAAAAAGTCCTCCACAAAGGCAAATTTCTCCCAATACTTGATTCAGGAGTTCTCTTGTCTTCTGGATTGGGTTCAAAATTACAAGGTTACGGAGTTGAGCATTAGTAGTCGTAAGCCTAAAAATTGGGTCGGCTGATCAACGACGGTTATAAAATAAAGTACAGTGCATAAAAAAATAGACCGCTTTGAATAATTCTTGATTCCGAGTGATCGGATCTTCACTTTCAAGGAAGTATTTTTAAAATGCGATTTCTCAGGATTCTGTGATTTTACCAATTTCTCTCAAATTCTTTATTTTGCCATGAAAAATGACATACTTTAAAATAGTGTCAGAAACTGTATATCTTACAATTAATTTTTTTTCATCTAATATATTAAATAAAATAATAATAATACTAACTATTTGCTAAAAATCCCTTTTTGCATGGAATTATCTTTCGATAAATAAATTTTATAATTGTGTGGAAATTTTTTTCAATTCGCTAAAAAAATTCTCGAGACATGGTGAAGTTCACAAAAAATTATAATTAACATTAAGGGATTTTAACGTTGTAGCACTCTTCTGCCCCATCCCACAGATTGTTACTACCACTCATATTTTGGGGATCAGAAATCCGTATCCATCGGAAAAAAAAGGTATGTTTATTCAGAGAAAGTATGGCTTTGTGTCTGATTTTGTAATTTAAAATTATCGTCTTCCCTCACTGTTTAATTAGCGTATATTTTCCTATAACATTCATGCTGCGTGTGGCTGAGTATTACCTTGTTGAAAAAGGACTCCTGGGAGTCCAACCACGAATGTCACAAACGTACCGCTGGGCTGTCATGGAAAATATCAGGGATGATTGTGTGCCGCATGCGATATTTCCGCTTACCATGACAGCAGCTGTAAGCGTAGCAAGAATTGGGGTGTTCGCAATGGAGCCTCCACACTCACACGCGATAGTCTTGACTGCCTAAATGAAATATGAATTCATCACTGAACTCATCCTGGCTCCAGTCCGTTGCAGTCCAATCCCATCGAGAGCGACGCCACTTCAAACGGTGGCAACGATGGATGGGTGTTAATCCTGTCAGCGCTGTACATCAGAACACCGCCTCTTTAGTTGGCGTGACGGTATGGGGTACCATTGGGGACATACGACGGTATGGGGACACACGATCACACCTAATATTGGTACAAGGCGTAATGACTGCTCAACGGTACGTTAATAACATCCTTTAACCACATGTGTTAACACTCACTGCCAGGCTCGAGGGAGTCATTTTTCAACAAGGTAATGTGGATGAGCCGTGATACCCCTGGGAATAGAGCGTTCACCTTCATATGAGGTGAACCGTGTTCGAAATCCAGAGATGACTGGTCGATACGAATTCCGCATCTGGCTTACACCGACCACAGCGCTAAAGCAAAATGTCCTCAGTGGTAGACTGATCATGGGTAAGAGTCCTCTTGTCAAGCTAACTTTGAAAGGTTTTCGTGGTTTTCCTCTCCATGTAACGCAAATGTGGGTTAGTTCCATCAGAAAAGTCCTCCACGAAGGCAAATTTCTCCCAATACTTGATCCAGGAGTTCCCTTGTCTTCTGGATTGGGCTCAAATTTATAAGGCTACGAAGTTGAGCATTAGTAGCCGTAAAAAACATCTTATATTTAACCATGTGAAATTGTTTCCTTTTATTAACTCAGCACCCCTACTGAAGATGCGACATCAATATCTCTTCTGATTGATAGTGTTTATTTTCTTTGTAATGTTTGTTTGCATTTAGTTTATTTCTAAGTAGCACTGTTTTCTGAGTTTCATATTTAATATTCTACCTATTTGTTAAAACTCCAATTTGAAAATTTTGAATATGTTTGCTTATGTAATTGAACTGTTGCGCTCACTTAAAACTTTCGGAGTGTCCCCGGAAGCCCCCTTACGGGGTGAGGTTAAGTTAGTTATTAGTAATCGTAAAATCAAAAAATTTGGTCTGCCATTCAATTATACGATTCACTACAAGATGAAGAAAATTGCGATCGCCGCAAGGGGATCACAAGTCACCCATTGGCAAAATGGTTGTTGTCTAATTGTTTTTTTGAAAAAGAAACTTTATTGTGTTTTCATCTAGGACATCTTTAACTGTTAATCCTGAACTGTTCGGTACACAATTTCACAGGCATATTTAAATGCAGCTCAGACACATTCTGTGTAAATTCTTTTGATGACTGAATAGACATCGAACAGACAATCGAGATCAATATTAACAATTTCGGATTGGTGCAATGGTATTTGATGGAGATTGTAAGCTGCATCATACACCCGTTTCGGGTTCATTCATGAAATATGATTTGAAAGCTAGGCCTTTTTTCAATTTTACATGATTAGTGAATAAGTCATTTATATTGCGTGGAAGACAGTCTACGGTCTTGTGCAAGTTATTGGGTACTTCGACAACGGATTCTTTTATCCCTAACTGGTGATCAACACACAGTTCTCGTATTTGCATGAAAGGGGTTCGGAGAGTCACCATTCGCTCTTCGGTAGGGTTCAGTTCTCTCAACCACTTTGGTACTTTTGTGAGGGACGGCCTTCATGCTTGCGTTTGCGAACGGAATCCTTTCGTTTTTCTGTTTTGTGTGTAAAGCTTAAGGTATTCGCGTCTACGCTCTTTGACTTTTTCAACCTCAGTAAGTTTAGGCCTTGGCATCGTTTTTTTTCTTGCTTCCACTCTAACTTTCGGGACTGTGTCCATCATTTTTTGACCCTCTTTACTTATGATACTCGCCTGAATTAGTATAGCAAAACGATCCAGTTTGAACTGTAGGTTTAAATTTCTGATTCTAAATTAAAGCAATAAAAACAAAAATATCGTTCAAATGATGAAATTCTCTTTTATTCACAACCCAAGAAGTCTCTCTCTGGGATCTCTCTGGTCTCATATCTCAAGAATAAACTCACCAACTTAATGCATAGCAAAATTAAAAGTGATAAAAAGAATTATAAAAAAATTATCAAACAGCAGCGGTCGCCATAGCAACACATGCGCACTGTTTACTATTACTCTTGATTATTGTAGTGGAAAAGTGAGGACGCCATAAAACCCAAACCAAGACCCATTTCGCCAATGGGTAATAAACCAAAGTAATGCCCGTCCACACACTCTCCCCTGGCCTGCACGATAGCCAGATTTGTCACCGGATGAGCATATCTTGGACAACTTGGGAAAGAAACTTGGACAGTCTCCGAGTTTAGTCGATTTAACGGTGTTTTTATAGCAATTGTGAAACGAGATGTTGTAGGACATTATAAGGAACTTAGACGCCTCAATGCCCAACAAAACCATATCCTGCAATCGTGCAAGAGGTGGTCAAAGGGGGTACTAAAACCTCCATTCATTTGTATTTTTCCTTCAAGAAATGATAATTTTGTTTTGATTTTTTAATCACTCACTTATATTAACGTTGTACTTCATAAAATAGTTATTGTATAAATATATTTTTTACCACCCTCTGACACGAATGCGTACTCTAATGTCACCAGCCGACACATTTATGGCGCCTATTATACAACCTTTAAAATTTTTTTATCATTTGTTATTTTTTGCATATTCCTGCGCCTCTTCATAATATTACATTCACCATAATCTGAGTTAGAAGTTAAATTCACGAAAAAAAAAATTATTAACTATGCATATAGTATAGTTTAAAATGTGACATTTAGAGCTTGGTATAATTTTTCGTTTGTTCAATAGATAACTTCAATTCTATTTCAATCATTTTTGCTGAATTTCCATTGCTTGAATTTGTAGAAAATCGTAAGTATCAATAAAAGAAGCACATGGTTTCATATATCTTTCAAAATAAAAATGTGGCGAAATCATCACCATATATCTTTGCATTTATTAACGTTGATTTTATTTGTGATAACCTAACAGATGAAACCAAAGCTAAGTGACACTGAGGAACATTTTTTTATGCTGCGTGAGTTTTTTTTAAACGGATATTGGCTATTTTTCACGTCGCTAATTTAAAATCTGCAATTGGTTTCTGACTGCAACCGTCAGTATTTTAAATGTCATTCAATCTATTTTTTGTCGAAATGTTCAAGTTTAAAAACGTTATATAACAAAGAGGCCACATAAATGTTGCGAAAACTCTTAGGGGAGCTAGGGCATGTCATCAGGATTGAAATTGCCCATGAACCCATATCTGAAAATGTTATCATAAGCCTCTAGGTGCGCTTTCTTAATATGAACTGTTTCTTTGTGCGCTTCTGAACAGATCATAACAAGGAAGCGCCTCTAGTGGAAACAAAACTAATTTTAGATTTGAAATTATCCCTATATCCCAATTATGCAAAGGAACCGAAAACTTGCTCCTTAGTATAATTCATAAGGACATGCGATAAAACTAATAGTCGATTGATTACAGTAGCAAACTTGCAAAGCGCCTTATAATTAATATTTATGAAATATTATGGAAAACTCTTTCTTTCGGATGCAGCGTGCGAACCGAGGGTTGGGGTAGTTCAAAAGTAGACAGGTACATCAGCAGTGTCTTCGAATGTGTTTATATTGTTCGTTCATCAGGAGTTGGCACTTGGCTCCACCTCCTCGGACGAAGAGTTCATTTAAGGACGGGGAGTATAGGGAGAAGCGTCCCCGCACTTGAAATTGAGATAACCCTTACTGCTCGCCAAACGTAAACAGTGAATTCTTTTTCAGTCACTTACTTCGTTTTATCGTCTGCTACTATATCTTTCGTTACTCTAGCTAATTAAATATATTGCAGCAAAATGCCTTAAAAAGGACATACTATTCACTCAAGAGAAAGAAATGTCATTAAATTTATGAAATATTGCTAAAAAATGCACATTAAAATTTCAAAATAAATATTTTTGACGTACGATCGCCAAATAGCAGCCTTGTTTAGGATTGTTCACATCCTTCTCCCCAAAATAGCGAAATAGTATCGTCGGATACCACGTGATGAAGGCGGAGCCAAGTGCAAACTCCTGGTAAACGAACTATACCAAATTTGATATGGATAGGTTTAGAACTGTACACGATACTTCAATACATATTAAAATGCTTCATTTTATATAGATATTAAAAATCAAGTTTAAAAAAAAACTTGACGCATTAAGTGTCACAATTCAATATTTTGAAAGAGAGAAAAATCTTTTTTAGCTTTGTTTTATTAAGTGTAAAGATGTACTTATGATTTGATCTGAAATCAGTTCATTCGAGAGAAAGCTCATCATACGTAGTACAAAATAGAAAGATGAGGCACTCTAGCCCTCTCGAAACAAATAAAAGTGTGTTGGTTGATTTTAATCCATTCTTTGTTGTTCTAGACATTAATATTGATTAGTATGGTTTAAAAAACGTTTCTGTTTGCATTCTCCTTTAATTATTAAGGTTTGACTTTTCATATACACAGTTTTGAGACTGTATATTTGAAAAATGCAAGCCTAGCACAAATATATGAATTGAATTTCAAATATTATGTATTGATCTATTATTTGGTTAGTCTATTATAAGATATATTGCGGAATATTATTAGTGGATTTTTTATTGCAAAAAGTAGAAATGCTATGGGAGAATAGTATTATTCTACTAAGGCTTTTTTTCTTTAGTATTTGTCTATTATTAGGTACAAATCTTATTACATATTAGTTTATTATAATGGTTAGTAAACTATTAGATATATTTAGAAATATCTTAGTGTAGTATTAGTCTATTTCAGATTGAAATAAAAAAGAAGAAAAATATTAACCTTGTGTGTCATTTCACTCAAAGGTATTTTTGTATAATTTGACATTTAAATAAATAAAGATTTTTCCTCATCAAATTTTTGCATCTTTAGATTTTCCCTGGATAAAATGATAGAAATTAATATATAGTTATATTCAAATTTAATTTTTCAAAACAATAAATTCCATAATATACAAACTAGTGCTCTTTTTCATATAGACAATTATCACTGTCATCACTAAAAATACATTACAAATACCTATGCAAAATTTTAAATTATAAAAAAAAAATTTAAGATCAATAATTATATTATTTCCAGTAAACATACCTTTTACACTTCTTTTATCGTAGAGAAAAACAATATAAAAATGATAACTCATAAAACTTTTTTATTAATTACTCTTCAAACAATCAAATTTACCCTATTTACTCAGTTACAACTCATAGTAAAAAAGTTTCACTCTCTAACGACGTACGGGTCATATTGGTCATAAAAATCTTATTACAAAATTATGCATGTATTTATGTCAGCTTTATCTTACTTTCTTGAAAGACCTTCTGTGTACAAGATGCAAAGATTATTCAGTGATAATACTTCGTAAGAAAAGGTTAGTTACCCGAAGTGCACTGAACTTTTATAAATGAAGGGAATCGGAATTTTGATACGACCGAGCACCCAAAAAACATTAAAAAATAATACACGTGACTTATGGATACGAATAAGTTATTTCTTGAAAGTATATATATATATATATATATATGTATATATATATATATATATATATATATATATATATATATATATATATATATCTTACCCGTGATTTTCTTTTAATGCCTCTCATGATAAATTTATTTTGTATCTCACATAAAAAATTTATAATGTCTTACAGAATTTTACATAATTACTTGAGAGTTTTCATATATAACTAACATATAGGAGTTTCATATAGTGTCTTACGTTAAGATTTTATGTACTGTCTTACAAAAAGTCTTTTAGTAACTTGCGTAAGAATTTTAATTCATGTCTTATTTTGAACTTTAATTCTATGTCTGACATAAGATACTCATTTTAAGTCAACCTTAAGAGTTTTAGTCGATGTTTCACTTTTAAATTTAATTTGAAGTGTTTTTTTAATTTCCAATGCCCACCCGTGTTAACATTTCATCAATTCAGATACTTACAAGGCAGATTTGTTGGCCAGTCTTTCAGGGGCACCATATTAGGTGGACCAACGTTGCTCTCTCAGTGAGGACAGATAGTACAGAGAATGAAAGAACATCTATATCATGTCCGGGATTCGAACCCCTAACTTTTCTGATGCAATGCCCGTTCCCTGACCCTTACGCAGTCCGGTTGTCAATTCATTTGAAGTCTGGCATAAGAATTTTATTTGATGTCTAGCATACAAATTATATTCATTTCTTTTACTTGGAAATTCTATTACGTGTCTGTCATAAAAGTTTTATTTGGTGGCTGACATTAGAATTGCATCGGACGTAGGATCTTATCCAGCGTCTTACATCACGATTTTATCCAATCTTTACAGAATTTTATGCAACGGCTTAAGGTAGCATTTTATTCTGTCTGATGTTAGAATTTTATTCTGTGTTTTAAGTAAAGATTTCACGACTGTTTTATAAAATGCCATGTATCTTGTATAAGAATTTTTTCTAATGCCTTATTTGGGAATTTTATTCTTTGTCTGACTTAAGAATTTAATTTGACGTCTGACATAAAAATTTTATGGAACGTAATTTGCAGGCTTTTTTATCCTAAGCCGTAAAGAATTTTATAAAATGTCTAAAATCCGAATTTTATCTTATACATTATGTGATATTATGAGACATTTATAAGGCTTTTACGTGAAAACTTAATTTTATGCCTGACATAACATTTTCATTTGATGTTTTCTATAAGAATTTTATTTAATGTCTTACTTGAGAATTTCTCATTTGATTTCTGACGTAAAAATTCTATTCAATGCCTTACTTAAATTCTATTCTTTGTCTATCATAAGAATTTTATTTGATCACTGACATAAAAATTTCATCTAATGTATTGCATCGCGATTTTATACCATGTTTTAATGAGTATTTTTTCCGTCTGACGCTAGAGTTTCATACACTGTCACTACAAAATGTTCTTACAACACTCTTATGCAAAATGCCGTGCATTATCTTGCAGAAGAATTTTATTTAATGCCTTTCTTGGAAGAAATTTTTCTCTGTGTCTGCCTGTATATATATATATATATATATATATATATATATATATATATATATATATATATATATATATATATATATATATATATATATATATATATATATATATATATATATATATATATATATATATATATATATATATATATATTTATATATATATATGTATATATATATAATAAATAAATAAATACAAGAAAGCACTAAGAAAGTTAAGAAAAACAATAATTTCATGTGCAAATCCATTTCGGGCAAATCCGTGTTAAAATTATCTATTAAAATTTTTTTCTTTGATAATTTAAAATTTTTTTCTATGTGCTAATCCATATCGTGCAAATCCGCGGCTAAAATTATTTGCAAAACAGGCAATTTATGTTTCTCTTTTATATTTTATATTTTTCTTAAATAAACATCTATTATTCCAAAACTATTTATGAACAATTTTTAAAATTATTCAGTATAATATTACCTTGCGCACATCCATTTCGGGCCCATCCTTGGTAACTAACAAATCAAAACTCTGAATAACAAATCACTTCAGCAGTGCAGTAAGAACGACACTTTAAAACCCTCTTGTTACACTCAATTTGCGCTTTTGTTTTCATCTTTTGTTTTCATATTTTGTAATCTGGCAATCTTTCTGCGAAAACATTTTTAAATCATTCTTGAAAAATATCCGTCCAAGTAAGTTGTTCTGATTTTGCTACTCGCTTTATAGTCCCCCCTTTTTAATGTTTTTTCTTTTTATTTTATTTTATTATCGGTTTTTACATGTTATTTTTACTTATTTTCACTTTTTGTGATCTATTTTATTTGTTGTTATTTTATAAAAAAATTTTTGAGTGCTCCTCACACTATTGTATTAATATATTTTGCTTTGGCTTTATTGATACAATATCAGAAAGCACTCTGTTTTGCGGATATAATCGTGTGGGCTGAAGAAAAGATTATATCTTTTTTTTCCAGCTTTTTTTCCGGTTTTTAATTAACATTTCATTTTTTTTTAAATAAACTGTTGTTTGTTATTTTTTTTACTTATTATTTCCCACCCCCCTTTTTTTCATATGTCTATAATTTTTCTTTGTTTTATTCTTCATTTTGAACTTATATATATATATATATATATATATATATATATATATATATATATATATATATATATATATATATATATATATATATATATATATATATATATATGTGTGTGTGTGTGTGTGTGTGTGTAATACAAAAATTATAAATACTTTTGTATTAGTAACAACATTAAAACTCTCTCGTTTTCATAAAATGTCTTTGGTAAAGAATAGGTGTAGAAATTCTATTTTGGGACTTCAAAGCTGAAAACATACCATTGAATTAGAATTAGATTTATATTTCAAAGGAGGAGTTATTTTTAGAATCTTGTCCCTCTTTCACTTCCATATTAAGAAGCATTAAATGATTATCGATGATGCGTAGACTTACAAAACTATGCAGTGACTGGGCCTTTTCACTTCCCTGTCTGTGAGTATTTAATGCGAGACCGATGGTTTTCGCATGTCTCTTGCAAAACATCTATTTATAACTTTTTATACTGAATTTCTAACCGCAAAATGTTTCACTTGCATGGTTGTAATAATTCTCATAAATTTGTTGGCGACTCGTGATCGCCAAGGTATTTTTTAAACCCAATATTGATATGCGGGGTTCGCTTTGTTTTGGCTGTTATATTTTGATAATTTGCCAATTTTGGATCTCCTACCCATGCTTCTCCTGTGTCCGTTAGTAACAATAGAATTCACTTTTAATTTCAAATTTGTGGAGACTGGGAGTGTCCTTTTCGGGCTTTTCCAGTCTCAATTTCTAGCCGTCAGAAATGATATTCTGTATGATCTCTCGATGTGAGAGTATTCTGATTTGGTCCATTTAGGGGATTTCTTCTTTTTTTTTTTGGATGTTGAAAATGGCCATTATCTATCATACCAATTCTGCTTAATAAATAAATTTTTCACTAAACGATTTATATTTATTTCCTTGAGATGATCATCTTACCACAACCATAATTTTTGATGTATTTTTGTACGGCAAAGTAAAATAAATCCATGATGAATTTTCCTGTACTACCACGAATGGCGATCACCTCAACCAAGATATATATATATATATTTATATATATGTATATATAATTGCTGATTACCATAATAAATTACATCTGGATAGATTGATTTCTCATACTTTATTGTAGGAAAACTTATTTATAATATGTGCCGGTAAAATTTCACCAGGCGTTGAAATCTACTTCAACTTAAAATGTGACATTTTGCTACATTTAATTACTTTGTATGTTTTTCACTAAGTTATAAATAGTAAAATTTCCTTATATTGTTTTCGGCATGTGATAAGCCTATCGGATAAACAACTATGATTTTTAGGCTTCTAGAATTTTTCAAATAAGGAAAAAAAAATGGAACAATATCTGTTTTGTTTTCCTCACAATTTTGCAATAGTTCTAAAAAACTGTTGCGAGGAGAGAATATTATGTCAACAAATTGCGTTCTTAATTAATTCAAGAAGTTCACTTCCTTATGTACTCGAAAGCATACAGTGGAATTCTTATGCAGCATATGATTGATACTATAGCTCGAATCAGGAGGATAACTTGTACGTATAAGTTATGATTAGTTTTTTATCCTAGATTTCATAGATAAAGTGTTGACATTTAGACATGTAGAAAAAAGGATTTTTTAAAAATAAATACAAAGAAAGTATTTTTTTCTGATCTCGTTAAAAAATTGATTTATTTTGATATCATTTGGTAACTTAATCTACTAGACTCTGAAAAATAAAAATAAATAAGTAAACAGTATTAAAAATCAATGCAGAATACCCATGTTCAAGAACGGAATAAAATTTCCTGAACAATTTTGTTACTATAAATAATCCTCAAACATGCGTCACTTACAGGGTATTTCTACTATATATAACTGCTTTTCAGATTCTCCGTTAGCAACAATTAGAATTAACTATCGTGTGTGGTAGCCAGCCACAAAGCACACACGCTGTAAAAAAAATTGGGTAAGTCTACAGAAAAAGTTTGTGAGCTGGTGTGCCAGTATAAAACTGCTTATTATGCGGAATTCAAACTGTTCATTAATTGTTATTTAAAACAGACACCTAAACAGGCGTGGCAAAACAGTATTTTTAAGTAAATCTATCTTGTTATTCTAACAAAAACTCTTATTTTAACAAAAGTAAACTCTATTAAATAACTATTGAGGTCAATGTGGGTTGAAAACAGCGTTTGAACGTAATTTTGTCAGAGATTCGAACCCGTGTCACCTTATTGGAGGGAGGGGCGAGAGCCCTGTTTCCCATGCCGAGAAGCTGCAGTGTTTTATTATGAAAAATTTTTTTACACTGTCTTTATCTTAAGAGTCTTACAATCGAAATCTTGAAATTGGATTCAAGTGTAAAAATATTTGAAAACTATATTGGCTCACCCTCACGAACACGCGCAATTTAACTTAAAGAAAAATTACATCTGAAGATAGACAATAATCAGATAGAGTATCAATCAGACAATTAGGTAGAATAGCAGTTTTTTTAATACGATGTTCAAATCCATAAAATAATTTCTGAAAAGTAAGAGCAAATGTAGGAAGCAATCGTAAATGATCTGAAAAAAGTAAAGTTGATTTACGAAAAGTAGAGTTTAAATTGACAATTTCAATCCGTTATTGATCAGAGTGAAAAACAAAGACAGGTAGAGATAAAACACGCACACACACACATATATATTTGTTACGGTGAAACACCGAAATCTGGAGAAGGTCGATATTCACCGGTGAATGTTAACATTCACGTAGTCGCTTGGTGTATGTCCGAAATATTTGCTAAATACTCTTATTTCTGACTCTCACCGGTGAATGTCAACAATCACATAGTCGCTTTGGTGAAAGTCAGAAATATTTGTTATATCCAATTTCATATTAATTTATTCGTTAATATTATTATATTTATTTGATATATTTATATTTATTCTATATTTTAATACTTACTGACGATAGATTAGAAGAAACATCAGTGTTTGGAGTATCGGGCAAATATATACCGGGCAATGGCACTTGACCTTAATAAAAACATCAATGTAGGGTATACCGGGCAGTGGCACTTAACCTTAAAAAAACATCAGTGTATTGTATACCGGGCAAATGTATACCGCGCAGTGGCACTTAACCTTAAAAAAACATCTGTGTAGGGTATACTGGGCAAATGTATACCGGGCAGTGGCACTAAACCTTAAAAAAGCATTAGTGTAGGGTTAAAATATCGAATAAATGTAATTATATCCACGAATAAATTCATATCAAATCGAATGTAACAAATATTTTGGACTTTCACCAAAGCATATCTGTGATTGTCGACATACACCGGTGAGGGTCCGAATGTACAAGAATGTAATGAAATATTCGATCTTTCACCGACGTATTTGGTGTTTGTCGACATTCACCGGTGAAAGTCAACAACCACCGATTTCGGTCTTTCGCCGTGACATATATATATATATATATATATATATATATATATATATATATATATATATATATATATATATATATATATATATATATATATATATATATATATATTATACGTAGAAGGTACGATAAAATAGAAAGAATATTAAAAATTCCAAAATCAAGTGTAACTTAAATGTAGACTCAATTAAGAACAAAGGGAACCGTGGAACTTAATACGAAAATGAACTGGAAGGCAAAAATGCCCTCCATTGGTTGACTGAAAACTTTTGCAAACATTTTTTTTTTTGAAACGCTGGAATACGCCATCTAGGGAGAAGACCGGTTCCATGTCTTGACCATCCTCCTTCCATCTCCCCCTTTTCTCAGTTGTATAGCAATATATTCCGATATTTTTTCCTTTTTTTAATATTTTTCGTATTTAATTGCCAAAAATATTCTTTAAAATTGCCTCGATGCTTTCTTTTAGATCTATGTTCTGTGTAGTTTTCAGTTCCGTATAGTTTCCTAACTGAAT
Source organism: Parasteatoda tepidariorum (assembly GCF_982258835.1). Classification (NCBI taxonomy): domain Eukaryota; kingdom Metazoa; phylum Arthropoda; class Arachnida; order Araneae; family Theridiidae; genus Parasteatoda; species Parasteatoda tepidariorum. Next base: position 86,018,302 of record NC_141761.1, read on the forward strand.
TTTTTTTATCTATTTGAAGATCAAGACAGAAACTAACGTATTTCCTTCTCCTATAACTCTCCACACGCTAATGGTGAAATCACGTGAAGCGTTGCCATAGGTGAAGAGTTCTGCTCAACGCCACCTGTAGCCTATTTCGATAGCCAATGGCAATTGATCATTTCATGACGTAATGATTTACGAAAACGATTAAAGTGACTTACGTAAATGATTAAAGTGACTTACGTAAATGATTAAAGTGATATGTAGTGAAATGTAGAGAAAAGTATCTGGATAGTAATATGTCTGAATTTATAGCGTAATAATAATACAGAGTGAAAAAATCTAAAATATCTATTAATATATACTTAAAATATAATGAATGCACGGCTTTAAGGAAATGAAAGTAACATCCATGTACATGTTTAAAAATAATATTCTCATTTTCAACAATTCAGCAATCCTTTAACTGAAATTATAATTATTTAAAATATTGATAACAGTGGGGAACTTTTATTTCTCTTTTTTTTTCCTGTTGCATGAGATTTTTCTAACAGTTCTTAGAAACATTAGTATCATTGATTTCAAATCTGCAATCATTTTCTTTCTCCAAGCTACATTATTTTTTTAATATGAAATTTTCAGTCGATTTCCAGTCGAACTATACGAGATTAAAAAAGTTATATATAAGAAGGGATGACATAAATTTCTAGGAGAGTTAAAGCACATAATCAGAATCACATAGAAATCCATGCACAGAAGTGTCGTCATATGCCGATAGGGGTGCTTCCCTTACTGTGAACTGTTTCTTCAAGTGCTTCAAAACTGGTCATAATAGTAAAACATCCTTAACCACGTTCGACGATATTTTGGGCCAAGGGATTCTGTGCAATATTAATCCTAGTAATGTGTCCTAACTGCCCTAGAAGTTTGTTGCAACGTTTACACGAATCCTTGTTTCATATAAAGTTAACAAACTAGAAACTTTTGACAAAAATATACTAAAAATATCATTTAAAAATTTTTTTAGCTTCAGGAGCAAAACTAATTTCAGATTTCTAATCTCCACGTCCAAATTCGGCAAGATCAAATATTTGTATAAATGTAACAATACAAAAAATTTGTTTCGCAGTGTAATTATTTTGACACCAAGCCACTTGAATTTTAAACGAACGAATTTATATTTAACAAAACTGTTTTCCTCACTGGTGTGCCGTGCTATCTCAGTGCATTCTGAGAATCCCCAAGAAATTTTTTTTATCTGTTTTAAAACCGCTTGCATTGCAAAAGGGGGTGACATAGAGATTATTGAACTCAAGAAAGTTTTTGAGGTTCAAGTTCTGATGATGACTCAGTAACTAATTTGCGAATCTTCTTTTTATTCAACTTAAGATTTTTAATCAAATACTTTTATCAATAAAAACGGAGGAAAAATTATTCTAGTAACATTAAACGTTCTGTGTGTTAATGACTTGTCTTGTAAAATAAACCATAATTCTGATAAATAAAACTAAACTATCAGATATATATAAACCATTCATTTGGTAATTTTTCCGTTCATATGGTAGCGGTTCACCGAAATTCTGGTTTTAGAAAATGTTATGGTTCTCATTACCACACATTTAGTAAAGTAAATTTAACTGAATAAATATTTTTCATGTCATGCTCTGAGGTATCGTGATAAAAATTACCGAATTTTATTTTACATTATAAAATTATATTTTATTGTTAATTTTACGTAAGAGTTATTACCAAAGCACTACGGTAAAAACAATAGAGTTTTTTTGTGTTCCCACAGAGCCAGAAACATGACAAGTTTTAGTACGTTCTGGTAGTTTTGATCATATTTTTTTTTCTTAACGCGCATTTAGATTACTTTTTTTGACGAAATTCGATCCCTCATCTAAGTTATGAAAGTGATTTTTCAAATGGATCTAAATGTTTTCCCAAGAGTATTTTTCAGGAAACGTTTTTGTCAAAAGTTAAGGAAATTTCATAAGTTTTTTGCGTTCATATAATACAGTAGAGATGGGTAAGTAACATCTTTTGGTATCTGTTACAAACTGATATTGATACAACTAAGTATCAGTTACAATAACCTGAGTTCTTCAATTGGCGGGGGTTTGGAAGCCATTTTTTGTGAAGAACACATAAACCTGTACATGTATTTATAAAAATAACTAAATAAATAAATTCATCAAGGATGCAACGGAATTCAAATATTCTGCCTTAACCAATCAGAGTTAAAACAAAACTAAACCCTTTGGCTCCGACAGATCTAGAATTTTTTTTTTTACTTATTTAAATACGCATACGTTAGGTAAGTACTTTATTTACGTAGCACTAGAACTGCACAAGAGCTAACGGCGATGATCAAGGAAACTTCCCTGAGAACACATGCCATCACAACTCTGATCCTCTGCTGAAAGGACGGCTCTTCCGCCTTAGTAGTCTAACGGCCTGTTCACGAATTTGAGCACTTTACTCTAGAACAGTTTAACTAGGACCGATATCGCACAGCCTTGGTCTCTGCGCTGGCTGATTAATGTGGTCGTCCACCTGCTTACTGACTGAAGCCAATGATGCTTGACTTCGGTGTTCTACTGGGAACCGTGTCCTTGAGATCAGTCTACTACGCGATACATACATATCCAAGCTTGTATGTTCCATACAAAGAAAGGCTTCTGAACCCAATACAAGACACATAAATAGTATAGAGTGCACAAATTAGTGAAAGTAAGCACATAGATATGGATAGGTGGGATTTGAACCTAAAATTACAACGCTTCAGAACGTTTGGTGAGCATTTTCGGCCCTCGCAATTTTTTTTAATATTTGTTGCAGGAGCTGAGAGAGCCAGGCTGTAGGGTGTTGGGCAATTTTCGAGAGATCGTGAGTTCGTTTCCAGTCGGCCGAAGACTTCCCGTGTACAAAATGGTGACTGGTGCACGCTAATGCTGTCGGGGTCACAAAGTTATCGAAGTTCCCATAGCAAATCAATACCTCAACTGGATCGAGATAGATCGTGTTCTGATTCAGGTACAAATAACGATGAGTTAATGCGTCCCTCCTGTAGAACGGATGTGAACTAGGGCGATTCTTTCGTTACGTGTGTTACTTTTACACGACATATTTCAACTTTAACACTTATTATAATAAACTTGTTAGATATTTTTTATGTTTTTCTTAATTTGTTGTTAAATCTATATGTGTTGTAAGTTCTCAAAACGAAGATTGAAGGCGCAAATTAATTTGATGTTGAAAAAAAAAATTTCTGAAATTTCGTTACGTGTGTTACCCTTTATAATGCTAGATATTTGAAACTTTGAATATATTCATTTAATTCTGTGAAGCTATAAAGGCAAAAAATTTAGATATTTTCTTTTATAGAGAGATACAATATCGAAGCTGTGTTTAGTGATTTTTAAAAATTTCTTGCAACAGTAAAAACTTCTTTATTTTGGTGAAATTAGTGCGTTACGTGTGTTAACTGAACGTTACGTGTGTTACCCTCTGTGAATATTTCAACTGAGAAGTCATAAATGTTGCACTAAAACATTTATTTATTTTAATTTAGCAGAAGAAAAACAATTTATTTTAGTAAATAAAATAGTTAATGGTCTGGAAAGATGGTTGTAGCCCTTCTTTATATTGGTTTAGAGAGTAAAACATAGCAAATCTTAGGCACATCTATTCCTTCAAAATCATTTCTGTTTGGAAACAAAAATATGCATATTTTCCAATTATTTTATGCAAATATTGCATTTTAAGTTTACAAGCATGTGCATTTGCGACAATAATGTTCCCGAGATAGAGCATATGTCGTTTTAATTTCAGTTATAGGCGCACTTCTGATCAGGAGGGAACAGAAATTGACTTACTGACTATTTGTGTGCCACAATGTGCATCTATGCATCTTATTCAAGTATCTAACGATATTTATGCATAGATTTTATGCTTTGTATTACCGTTGCCATGTATTGATCTTTTCAATTAGTATCTTTATTTCCTTTTGGCTAATATATAATACTGTTGTATTAGGCATGAGTTGATTGGTTAGCTTTGCAAACAACACTGGATAGCAAAAAATTTTTTTTCGTATAACAACACAATGATATAAATAACTTTGCTTTTTGCTTCGCTTTCAAGATTTTGTACTACACACCTATCCCATAGAAGGAACTTCTGCATGTGATATCGTAAAATATTTCCAAATTAATTTCTTTTTTTATATTTTGATTGACAAAATATGAAATAATTCAACCATATATTTATTTTTAAATTCTTAACTTGACTTATTACTATAGAAGGTTTCTGTTAGCTCATCTTCTGAAGTAGAATCGCTTTTAAACAGTCTTAAAATAAAAGTGTAGACATTGTTTCACCTTTGTCTTTGCCTTAGGAAAATATTGTAAAGGACTCTATTTTAAACTCTTTAGGAGAGTATCGTCTAAGACAACAGCTGCTGTGAATAACGGAATTGTGGCTGGATAGCATAATGCTGATTGAAATTCGTTTTGATATTCAAAAGAATATGCCATTGCAAAGTCAACTTGAATTTCCTGGTTTTAATGCTAGATATGTTTGTTTGGAAAATATCACCTCGGATTCCTTTAACTCTTACGTATTATTGAAAGTTAGTCCAATTTTCAAGAGTTATTTCAAAACATTCTTTTTGCACATTTGCCATTATATATTTTTTATTGTGAGCTATTGTCATCTTTTTCTCATCGTTACCAAACTACAATAAATGATGGAAACTACAATAAATGATGGTTAGAAACCTATAACAAGCAATGAGAAATTTTTGTAAGTATCAGAAGCATCCTTCCAACAATTAGATCCAAAATTTCTTTTACTTTATATACATAAATACTTCTACCATCACCATATATTGTCATAAACTTAATTTTAGCCTTCCAGTTAAAGAATAAAAATTTCATGATATTTGTTTTGATTCTAAGTTTTACAGTAGCAATAAATTTTTTAGTCATAAAGCACTAAATATGGAATATTAAACAATGTTTAGGATGCAACTGACAAAAATCAGTATAAGCCTCTCTTAGAAACATTGTTAGATAGTTCTTTCGTTTTATTGCCCGTTTTTCCCCGTAATAATCCAGAGAACCAGCTCTTGCTTCAATACAAGCATAGTATAAACAATCTAACTTTAGAAGAAAATCCATTTATTAATAATTAAGTTCATCTGAAATACTTAGTGGGGAATCTTTTACATCATTATCAATCTGTTTTGAAAGTTTAAGTCTAACTTTCATTATTTCCTTATTTTCTTTCCTTTGAAGTGCAGAATCTTATGCTCTTTTCTTCATCTTCTTATTCTTTTAAATCCAGATAAGGACACTATTTTAAGCTTATCCATTTTATAATAATCTAGCAAATGCAGTCGAAATATTCTACTTAAACATAAACGTAAACAAATAGAAGTTTGGGAAAACAATTTCCAAAAGTTTCAAAATTATCGTCTTATTATGCTGTTTTTTTTATTAATGCTTATACCGACCTGATTTTACAAAAAACCACAATCTTACAATTCCGTATTTGTGACATTGAAGTTGCGCGGCGGTTATAAAAAAATGTCCGAACATGATTTAAATCTTTTATTGAAAATAAATAAATAATTAAAGTGTATAAGTACCTCTAACACACATAACAGTAACGCGCGTAACTTTTCGTTACGTGTGTTACCTTGAATAAAATTAATTATAAAATTTTAACTATTGGCAGTTTTAATTCGAGAATTTTTTCCGTTGCATATCTTGCCTTCTTAATTTATAAAACAAAAATTTTTTAAATTTTCTTTTTTACTAAAGTTTTTACAGAAAAAAAATGCAAAATTATGTTACGTGTGTTACTGGGAAATTAGACTATCTTGATTAATCGACTTTCAAACAAGCAAAAAAATTTAGGCCAAATTGAAAAAATACATTAAACAATGATAAAAGAGTAAAATAGTTATATTTATTACTAAAAACTATTTTATTGCTCTTTAATATTTTAAGAACTCCATTGGAATATAACATAACAAAGAAGAGAACTCCTGTTAAAATTAATAGTGTTCCACCTTTTGTTAGAATTCACATAAATATTTTTGTAATTCAAAAAACTATCTTAACTATTAAAAAATGTACATCTTCTAGATTCCGAAATTGTGTCATTTTTGATTTTACGATAATTTTGAAAATTTAGTCACTCAGGACCACTTTTCGTGGAATCGCCCACTATCTCTTTTTCATCTGATCATCCTCAGGGATGTTTCCCAGACCGTCTCCAATAGCCCATTGATTAACTCTAGTGCGACGTAAGTAAAAGTAACCTAACGTACTATTTGCTTCAGTGCTCAGGTGAATATTATATAACTGCTCCAAAAATTTCGTTGATGATTAAATATTCGAATTTTGGTATGTTCGAATCAATTTCGGGAAATTTCTTCTGGATTTATAAAAAAAGTTACTAAAAATTTATTCTGATTTGATAAAAAAAATAGCTTCTAATTTTACGGTAATTAAGACACTTAATTACTGACCAATGTTCAAAAGACATCCAAAAGAATAAACATACCGCTCATTCGTGATTCTGTTACAGTATTTTAAAAGTCTTATAATGGAATGCTATTTATGACTCTTTTACGGCGTCTTCCCTGGAGCGGAATCAATGCTTTGAATTTTCCACAACTCTTCGAATTTCGAAAAAGAAGTCCGACTACGAGTCGGACAGCTATTACAGCTAGTGGCTGTGTCACGGGTTCGGTAGTGTTTCTGCAATATTCATCGCCTAGAAATCCAACTAACCCCCGAATCCCACATTTGTTCCACTTGTTTTGCCGATGGAGAGTGCAATATACACTGTGCATGCTCCAAAACTTATATAGAATGATCTCGGTATAGTATTATAGAATGATATTATAGATATATTTTATACTCGGTATGATATTATAGACTGATCTCGATCTCTTCATATCTCCACCGTGTTGCGTGTTTACATTTCGAAGAAGTTTAGCCCAATGGTGGGGGAATCGGACTCCAGTCCTGAGGGGATGGGGTTCGATCTTCGACTTTGCTAAGAACCACCGAGCACATGCGATACACATGCTACTAAAATCTGTGGAATCAAAAGTCCCATGGTCGGTTGCTAATCAGTACCATGTGTATAGGGATCTGGAGAAAGTTTCCTTTGTTCATTTACGTCGCACTAGAGCTGCACAATGGGCTATTGGCAACGGTCTGGGAAACATCCCGAAGTATGATCCGAAGACATGCCATCACAATTTTGATCCTCTGCAGAGGGGATAGCACCTCCGCTTCGGTAGCCCGACGACCTGCACGCGAAGTCGAGCACTTTACGGTGGAACAGTTTAACGAGGACCAATACCGCACACCCTCGGTCCCTACTCAGACTGATCCAAGTGGTCACCCACCCGCACACTGACCGTAGCCAGTGATGCTTGACTTCGGTGATCTGCTGGGAACCGAGTCCTTCCCTTTCAAATGTGACGTTAAAGTAGTTGTTTTTGTTTACAGGGATTAAACCTTGGAGCTAGTCTGAAGAAGTCCAAGACGTGCTAATAAAATCTGAAAGCTATTCTATATTACCAGGTAAATTAGGAACTCTGTGTCTGTATATGCATTTAAATTTAATTTTATGGTTAGCATTTTACAATATTAGCTTTATACTAACGTATCCATAATATCTTTAGGTAGGTAGTAGACTTTTAGAGGTGTGTATGAATTATTTATAAATTAAACAAATAATCTGTGAACCTGTGATTCTTAACACCTAATGACTAATAATTTTTTAACATAATAAGCTCAATATTCCTGCTTAATAATTTATTAGTGACAACATAAGTGATGTTTAGTTGAATATTAAATTTCATAAATTGTCACTGATTTTATTACCTAAAATTATTTTTATATTCAATTTCTTTAGAAGACCATGATAGGAAAATAGAAATAGGAAAGAACGAGTTCTCTTTTTGCAAATAATTAGTTCATACACGCACAAACTTTTTATTTACTTAACTCTCTAAAATATCATTTTGAAAACAGAATGAACTGACAGATCGTTATTCAATCTAAAATTTATTAGTAGATGGTAAGTTGCTATGATCAGCAACAAAACTTTTTACCCTATATTTTCATGTTGAGAAGTGCGTTTGTAAATTTTGAGAAAATCGCATTCGTGCAACCAACTGGCATACTTGTTTGTGTTTTGAAAAGCTTTACACAGCCCACGTGATATCATTTCCGAAATAACCACTATTATTTTCGTACAATGAAGCCCAGCGGTTTTCCCGATCGTCATAATTGGTGTTTGGAGACAACTGTTTCAGCTAGGTGTTGATTATTAACAGGTATGAACAATAACTATCACATTGCAATTTCCTAATTAAACAAACACGCTTGGATGACAGGAGAAAGTTTCATAAATTCGCTCAGTTTAATATTAATCATATGAAATTAAATGTTATATCATTAATTTTCTATCAATTAGCAAACATCGAAAATCAATGTAACTGTTATTTATTCGGGTTATCTATATTCATTCCTATTGCTGTTTTGTATATCTCTGTTTACAAGTAAAAACTATCTCCAAGTGGAATATTATTACTTTATTACTTACATGTATGTGAATCCATATTTGTTAAGTGTAATCGGATTATGAAATAAATTACACAAAAATTAAAAATATCAATATATGTTTATTTACAAAATGCATACAAAGTACATACAAATACATTCAAACTTCTTCACTTTCATAAAAAATATCAAATACATTAAATATTAATCTCCTGCATTAGAAAAATCATATAAAATAACTTTATTCAATGGCCCTCGAATTCTTGCTCAACAGCCCTCGAACTCTTTTGTGCTCAACACTTTTATTTTGTAGTAGACTTGTTTAGCATTGAACCAACTGTTGGAGTTATCAAAACAAATGTATCTAAAAGTCAGTGATAAAAATTAGTTTAAAATGCAAAGATTAAACAAAATGAATGAAATAGAAATATTCTGAAAATGCAATAATTTTTTTTTGTTGTTATTTATGAATTTACCAGGTATCCCAAAAATTACGCAAGATGTATTGAATTAATAATAAAATTTATATAATTCTAATACTATAAATTACAAGGTGTCCAAAATTTTGTAAAATGCAATAAAGAAAACGTAAAGGAAATAGAAATGAAAGATTTGCCAGTGTTTCTCTTAGGCAATTAGTATTCGTTCTCGCCAAGTTTTGACTGTTGGACTGATCGTAAAGACACGGTTGCCAATAGAACACCGAAGTCAAGCATCACTGGCTGAGGTCAGAAAGCGGGTGGGTGACCACTTTGATCAGTCTGCGTTGGGACCGAGGATGTGCTGTCGATTAAGAAGCCAATCAGGTTTGGCACACACGCGTGACGTCGCTTTCAGGTATCCATTTGAATTTGATTTAAACTAAATGGTTATTTTATTTCATAGCCGGAGTTGAACAGCTGACCCAATGCTGAGTTTACGATTCTCAATGTTCAACTCCGTAGCCTAGTTAATTTGAACCTAACTCAGATGACAAGTGAACTCCTGGTTTAAGTATCAAGTATTCTGGTAAAACTAGAATTCGTGGAGAAAGTTTTGATGGAACTTACTTTCATTTGGGTCACATGAGAAAAAACCACGGAAACTTCCCACAGTTAGCATGATAGCAAGGGGATTCTAATCCATGATCTGTCTACCGCTGTGAACACTTCACGTCAGCACTTTGATCGGTGCTAGTCAGGTGCAGAATTCGTATCATCTAGCCACCGTTGAGATTCGAATCTCATTGACGTCTTTGGGAGGCGAATGCTCTATCTTTGTGTCACATGGTTGGGCTTCTCTTGTTTTTGAGTTGCAAATACCCAATTGTTCTAAAACTAAATAACACAAGTTGCCTGGTATTTTTTCACGCAAGAAAGATAGTTCGATTTAATTGACAAGCATTACTTCAATAATGAAGCTATTTCCTAAAAATGAATTATATCTAAACTTGACTTCAATCATCAAATACGCCTATTTAAAATTAATACTAAAGTTTCTTTTGATTGAAATATAAATGTGCCGATTTTAAAATGTTTTTTTTTAAAATCATAATTTGAAATGAAATACTTACAAGTTCCAGCTTTATTACACCTGTAGACTTTTTTTTCTGGTTTATAATTTGTCTCAATCCTGTGAAGGGGAATGACATCAACTTGCTTAGATTCTTTGGATTCTGTATACTTCAACCCGAAGTAGATGTCCTGCTTGGAAGATTCAAATTCGAACTTGATAACAGATTTGGGATTGTCAACATAAACTGGAACTTCTACAGCAGAATGAGCGTTAACTGTTACAATTCGACCGTCAGGCTTTTTTCGTAATTCACTG